>NW_024715850.1:117500-119816 GCF_018991925.1 Homarus americanus | reverse complement strand
AGAAGTTACGTATTGCTCTGCCCCAAAACCGTAGTCATGCACATCAATACTGTACACTCCAGTGCAAGCTCCGTTGTCACAGTGGGTGCCCATCCTCTAGGGGTTAGTGGTCTGCCAAACTCCTGGTGTTACTAGGACCGCTACACTTTACTGAAGGCCCATGTAAACAACACAGTCATGGCCCTGTTGCCGACTGTACATGCTATGACGACTCAGGCTGGGACTATCTACTACGCCTTTGTCTTCCAAATTAATTCTTGTGCGTCACCAGCTGGTCGTCTTCTCAACTCTACCCATTAACGTCAGCTAGAGAGGTGAAAAGGGCCCAGAATCATGCTCGAACAGTTTATTGAGGCTGAAGACAACGCTTCTCCACCCTGGAAATGCTATTCTCAGTGACCTCCACAGCCACGCACTAGCAGGGTTTGGCTGTGGATCGCTGCATCCTCGTCATCGCCACCTCTTGGGGTCCCCGCCCACCTCGCGCGGTCCGCCGGGCTACTGAACAAAATTCAGCCCATAAGAGCCCGCACTGATGGATATAAGAACAGCAATTATCCATCTATTGTTGCGAAACAACCTGATTTGTGTACTGTACAGCCTGTAAATATATTGAACGCATATCATTGTGTCTAAATCACATGCAGTTTGTATTTTCAGCAAAGGCTATAACTCTATTAATAAACCGTTTATTATTATTATTATTTTTATTTTTTTACCTACTACACATCCCCAGCCCTTCTCTACACCCCCACCTTCCCACACTTCTACCCTCCACCCTTCCCTACCCCCAGGTACAGAGGCTCCATGTATTCCGTTTATATCATCTTTCGGCAGGAGGTAGACAGTAATCCTCGACAGCGGCAAAATCTCCTTCACGTTGCAGCGCTGCGGATATGATTTAACGAGCCGACTTTAAAGGGTTATTGAATTTCTGTACTACATCGCTATGTGAGGGAAGCCGCGGGATTTTTGGTGTTAGTTTTTTGGGGGTATTTTTGGATTTTAGGGGATTGTTTGGGATTTTCGGGGTGATTTTTAAGGATTTTAGGGGGTTTTAAAGATTTTGGGAGGTTAATTTATAAATTTTTGTGATTTTTAAAAATTGGGGGTAATATTAAGGTTTTTTATTGGTGATTTTTAAGGGTTTGGGGCGGATTTTAAGGGATTTTTAAAAGCGAATTTTTAATGAAATTTGAGTCAATTTCACGTATTTTAGGAAGTGATAGTAAAGGATTTTTCCAAGGGTTATAAGGATCAAGACCTGATTTTTTGCAGAGTTTTGGTGGAAGATTTTGGGAGGATTTATTTTAACGATCCTCACTCCAAATTTGTATTTTTTCATTTTCTTTTTACTCCTTCGTTTTCTTACGTCTCCCTTCTCCACAATAACAATAATAATAATAACAATAACAACTAAATAACAACAACAACAACAACAAATAAACAATAATAATAATAATAATAATAATAATATAATAGTAATAGTATAATAATAATAATAATAATAATAATAATAGTAATAATAATAATAATAATAATAATAATAATAATAATAATAATAATAATAATAAATAATAATAATAATAATAATAATAATAATAATAATAGTAATAGTAATAGTAATAGTAATAATAATAATGATAATAATAATAATAGTAATAGTAATAATAATAATAATAATAATAATAATAATAATAATAATAATAATAATAAAGTAATAGTAATAGTAATAATAATAATAATAATAATAATAATAATAATAATAATAATAATAATAATAATAATAATAATAATATTAATAATAATGATAATAATAATAATAAATAATAATAATAATAATAATAATAATAATGTCTTCCCATATGTCCTGTGACTGTCTTCATCTCACACCTACATGTCTCAAATCAAACACACGATCAGTCCTCGAACACCTTTGCTCCTACGAGTTGAAATAATCGGCTCGTATCTTTTATCAATCCTCGTATGCGGTTTCACCGACGGGGAGTGGGAGGGGAGGGGAGAGTGTGGGAGTGGAGGGGAGAGTATTGGATATTATTGGGATGGAGGGAGAGAGGGGAGGAGGGGGAGATATTGGGATGGAGGGAGAGGTGTGGGAGGGGAGAGGAGAAAAGGGAATGTATAAGTGTGGAGGGGAGGATAAAAAGAGGGAGAGTATGTGAGAGGGAGGAGAGGGGTGGTATGGGAGGGAGGAAGGAAGGGGGGAGGAATAAACATCCCTCTAGAGTTTCTAGAGATCCGCCCACTCGTCCAGAAGGCCTCACTGTTCACAGGTGAGAGAGGAAGAGAGAGAGA
>NW_024715850.1:97500-112500 GCF_018991925.1 Homarus americanus | reverse complement strand
TTTACATGTCAAATTCTCTACTAAGTCATTGTGCGGGAAGGGGGGCTGTAGGTAAGCAGGAAAGTGTCGCCGGGCCGTGGGAGCGGCCTGGTATATAGAAAGGAAATGGTTTATTTTGTTTGCTCAGCTGCGCGTCAACATTAGTGGGGAGGTGGGCTGGCGAAGGAGGGGGTGTGTCATATTGTTTAGTCCACAGAGTTCTTTAAGCCATTGCTAATGCGCAGCTGACTGATGTTGGTCTGCTTCAGGTGTTGTAATTTGCTGGGTAGTGGGACTTCTTGCAGTGCGTATTTCGCGGATGACTTGCTGGTGAAGTGACCTGTAGCGGATGCGGTCATTGAGGATGAAATGCCTTGTCTCTCTGTTGCATAAGTCTTTTTTGGATCTGAGGTGTGATCCAGGGCAAGTCAGGTTGGTGAGATCTGGACGGACTTCTGGGAAGGCGGGTGGGTGGGAGCTTCTGTGGTGGTGTTACACAATTTATCCATTTGTTTCTACGTCATTCACGTTGAGTATTTCAGTCCAGGATAAATGGTCCATCGTCCAAAGAGGCACGAGAGCTGGGGTAATCTGGCCTGTAGGTCTTGGATGTAGGTCTGTACTTTGGAGGGAGGGTGCAGGGGACCAGAGCACCACTGATATGTGTGCTACACCCGACAGGAGGCAGTGGTTGAGGAGGCTGCGCCTGGTCTCAAGCCAGTTAAGTATAAGGGCCGAGGTGCTTTGAATGTGGGTGGGGAAGGTCACACTTGTAGTGATAGCTGGTCCTGGACATTGTGTGGCAAGTCAATTCTATTTAAATCCCCATATAAGCCACTAATCTGCACACAATACCTAACTCTGGAGGTGGTCTGAGGTGGTAATGAGATGATTGATAGAGGTTCTGGTGGGTGATTGGAGGTGATGGTATAATGCACACAGATTATAATGGGAAGCAGGTTATGTGGTGTGCCCGCAGCACGACACGCATCCATAATGCTTCCACATTCAAGGATTTCAGAACATCCAGGCGTGACGGCGAGGTCATCTTGACAGAAGAGGGCAACGCCCTCCGTTTTTGTGGGACGAAGGTGATGAAAGAGTTGGCATTCCTCTCAATGTGACACGTTTCAGGTACACCCGGTTAAGTCTCTGATATAAACCACAGCGCGGCGACTGATCGCCAGAAGGCAGCTCGTCGAACTTAAGAAGTGATGCCGAGGCAGTAAAGACGGGAGATCATACCATATCCGTGGAACTTCAGTGTGGTGGTATGGTCTGTCAGGGGTGGGTTTCTCCGGTTTCCTAGTGGAGGTTACGGTTCTAATGGGCTTATGTGCATGACGGCCTTGTCTACGGCTCCGCGCGTGGAATATTTTCAGTGACTTGAGTAGCGCGACAACACTCCCATCAGGATAACCGTTCCCACGCTTTAGATGATACAGAGTGCGTCGGGAGTAAGTGATTGGTGGCCATCGGTGTGTGTGTGTGAGTGAGTGGTGAGTGTGTGTGTGTGTGTTTCTCCAACTTGCAACATATAAATTGTAACACACACACTACCTCTTATTCACTTTCATTCTCCCTCCATGCACTTGGAACATGGGCTCTGCACACACACACACACACACACACACACACACACACACACACACACACACACACACACACACACACACACAGGTGTTATGGACTAAGTGAACAGGTGGGGGGAAAAGCTCACGACTGTTAAATATTTTACACCAGCCAGCCACCCACAGGTTCATCCACCCACCCATTCACCCACACGCCCACCTACAACCCACCCACCCGCCCACCACTCAGCCACTCAAAGAGACGATGACCCACCCACCCACCCACCCTCTTCCTCCTCCCATCCCAGCAAGATTATAGAAATCATGTGAGACTCCTTCCCCTTCCTCTTCCTCCTCCTCCCTCTCCTTCTCTTTCGTCTTTTCCTTCCCCTCCTCCTCCTCCCTCTCCTTCTCTTTCGTCTTTTCCTTCTCCTCCTCTTCCTCCCTTTCCTTCCCCTCCTCCTCCTTCCTCTTCCTCCTTACACTTATCAGACAAATTACGTCTTTTAGTGAAATGTTGAAGAATAATAGGGCACTAAGTATCTGGGTCAAGGTGAAATAACTTGGATGAAATTAATTATGCAAAAGCTCATGGCTGAGCTCCCCCCTCCCTCACCCCCCCTTCCCCCTCACCCCTCCCTCTCCCCTCTCTCATCCTCACCCCCCCCTCCCCTTCACCCTCACCCTCCCCCATCGCCTTCACGAAATTTATTGAAAGATTTGTCCAGAAACTATTTTGGCCTCAGTTAAAAATGTTATTGGAATTTCTTCTAATCATAAGGAAATGGATTATAATTATTATTATTATTATTATTATTATAATTATTATTATTATTACTAGCAGAAACGCCGCCCTCCGGGCGGCTCATCCGCTAGGCCATGGTAGGACGCCACCCTCCGGGAGGTTCCACATTGTCTCACTGTTCAGTCCCCAAAACTTCTTCCATCAATAGTTTATTAACGGTGTATGTAAGTTCCACTACAACGGTACAGCAAAGTATATTTTTAGCATTAAACTGTTATTATTATATTGTCTAATCATCACTACATATAACACCACCCATCATCACTACATATAACACAATCCATCATCACTACATATAACAACATCCATCATCACTACATATAACAACAACCAGCATCACATCATATAACAACATCCATCATCACCACCGATCATCACTACATATAACACCAACCATCATCACTACATATAACAACATCCATCATCACTACATATAACACCATCCATCATCACTACATATAATACCATCCATCATCACTACATATAACACCATCCATCATCACTACATATAACACCATCCATCATCACTACATATAACACCATCCATCATCACTATATAACACCATCCATCATCACTACATATAACACCACCGATCATCACTACATATAACACCATCCATCATTACATATAACATCCATCAATACTACATAACACCATCCATCATCACTACATAACAACATCCATCATCACTACATATAACAACAACCATCATCACTACATATAACAACATCCATCATCACTACATATAACACCATCCATCATCACGGTATATATATACCCACCATCCATCATCACTACGATATGCACACCATCCATACGTCATCACTACATATAACACCATCCATCATCACTACATATACCACCATCCATCATCACTACATATAACACCATCCATCATCACTACATATAACACCATCCATCATCACTACATATAACAACATCCATCATCACTACATATAACACCATCCATCATCACTACATATAACACCACCGATCATCACTACATATAACACCATCCATCATCACTACATATAACACCATTCACCATCACTACATATATCACCATCCATCATCACTACATATAACACCATCCATCATCACTACATATAACACCATCCATCATCACTACATATAACACCATCCATCATCACTACATATAACACCAATCATCATCACTACATATAACACCATTCACCATCACTACATATAACACCATCCATCATCACTATATATAACATCATCCAGCATCACTACATATAACACCACCGATCATCACTACATATAACACCATCCATCATCACTACCTATAACAACATCCATCATCACTACATATAACAACATCCATCATCACTACATATAACACCATCCATCATCACAACATATAACACCAACCATCATCACTACATATAACAACATCCATCATCACTACATATAACACCATCCATCATCACATCATATAACACCATTCACCATCACTACATATAACACCATCCATCATCACTATATATAACATCATCCATCATCACTACATATAACACCATTCACCATCACTACATATATCACCATCCATCATCACTACATATAACACCATCCATCATCACTACATATAACACCATCCATCATCACTATATATAACACCATCCATCATCACTACATATAACACCACCGATCATCACTACATATAACACCATCCATCATCACTACATATCACACCATCCATCATCACTACATATAACAACATCCATCATCACTACATATAACACAATCCATCATCACTACATATAACACCATCCATCATCACTACATATAACACTATTCACCATCACTACATATAACACCATCCATCATCACTACATATAACACCACCCATCATCACTACATACAACACCATCCATCATCACTACATATAACATCATCCTACATCATCCATCATCACTATAACACCATCCATCATCACTACTGTACATATAACACCATCCATCATCACTACATATAACACCATCCATCATCACTACATATAACACCATCCATCATCACTACATATAACACCATCCATCATCACTACATATAACACCATTCATCACTACACATAACACCATCCATCATCACTGCATATAACACCACCCATCATCACTACATATAACACCATCCATCATCACTACATATAACCCATCCATCATCACTACATATAACACCACCCATCATCACTACATTAACATATCCATCATCACTACATATAACACCATCCATCATCACTACATATAACACCACCCATCATACTACATATAACACCATCCATCATCACTACATATAACACCATCCATCATCACTACATATAACACCATCCATCATCATCACTACATATAACACCATCCATCATCACTACATATAACACCATCCATCATCACATATAACACCATCCATCATCACTACATATAACACCATCCATCATCACTACATATAACACCATCCATCATCACTACATAAACACCATCCATCATCACTACATATAACACCATTCACCATCACTACATATAACACCATCCATCATCACTACATATAACACCATCCATCATCATCACTACATATAACACCATCCATCATCACTACATATAACACCATCCATCATCACTACATATAACACCATCCATCATCATCACTACATATAACACCATCCATCATCACTACATATAACACCATCCATCATCACTACATATAACACCATCCATCATCACTACATATAACGCCATCCATCATCATCACTACATATAACAACATCCATCATCACTACATATAACACCATCCATCATCACCATATAACACCATCCATCATCAATACATAACACCATCCATCATCACTACATATAACACCATCCATCATCACATATAACACCATCCATCATCATCACTACATATAACACCATCCATCATCACTACATATAACACCATCCATCATCACTACATATAACACCATCCATCATCACTACATATAACACCATCCATCATCACTACATATAACACCATCCATCATCACTACATATAACACCATCCATCATCACTACATATAACACCATCCATCATCACTACATAACACCATCCATCATCATCACTACATATAACACCATCCATCATCATCACTACATATAACACCATCCATCATCACTACATATAACACCATCCATCATCACTACATATAACACCATCCATCATCATCACTACATATAACACCATCCATCATCACTATATAACACCATCCATCATCACTACATATAACACCATCAATCATCATCACTACATATAACACCATCCATCATCACTACATATAACACCATCCATCATCACTACATATAACACCATCCATCATCACTACATATAACATCATCCATCATCACTACATATAACACCATCCATCATCACTACATATAACACCATCCATCATCACTACATATAACACCATCCATCATCACCATATAACACCATCCTCATCACTACATATAACATCCATCATTACTACATATAACACCATCCATCATCACTACATATAACACCATCCATCATCACTACATATAACATTACCCATCATCACTACATATAACACCATCCATATCACTACTATAACACCATCCATCATCACTCATATAACACCATCCATCATCACTACATATAACACCATCCATCATCATCCTACATATAACACCATCCATCATCACTACATATAACACCATCCATCATCACTACATATAACACCATCCATCATCACTACATGTACCATCCATCATCACTACATATAACATCACCCATCATCACTACATATAACACCATCCATCATCACTACATATAACACCATCCATCATCACTACATATAACACCATCCATCATAATACATATAACACCATCCATCATCACTACATATAAACCATCATTCACTACATATAACATTACCCATCATCACTACATATAACACCATCCATCATTACTACATATAACACCATCCATCATCACTACATATAACACCATCCATCATCACTACATATAACATCACCCATCATCACTACATATAACACCATCCATCATCACTACATATAACACCATCCATCATCACTACATATAACACCATTCACCATCACTACATATAACACCATCCATCACCACTACATATAACACCATCCATCATCACCATATAACACCATCCATCATCACTACATATATCACCATCCATCATTACTACATATAACACCATCCATCATCACTACATATAACACCATCCATCATCTACATATAACACCATCCATCATCACTACATATAACACCATCCATCATCACTACATATAACACCATCCATCATCACTACATATAACATTACCCTCATCACTACATATAACACCATCCATCATCACTACATATAACACCATCCATCATCACTACATATAACACCATCCATCATCACTACATATAACACCATCCATCATCACATATAACACCATCCATCATCACTACATATAACACCATCCATCATTACTACATATAACACCATCCATCATCACTACATATAACACCATCCATCATCACTACATATAACATCACCCATCATCACTACATATAACACCATCCATCATCACTACATATAACACCATCCATCATCACTACATATAACACCATTCACCATCACTACATATAACACCATCCATCATCACTACATATAACACCATCCATCATCACTACATATAACACCATCCATCATCACTACATATAACATTACCCATCATCACTACATATAACACCATCCATCATTACTACATATAACACCATCCATCATCACTACATATAACACCATCCATCATCACTACATATAACATCACCCATCATCACTACATATAACACCATCCATCATTACTACATATAACACCATCCATCATCACTACATATAACACCATCCATCATCACTACATATAACACCATCCATCATCACTACATATAACACCATCCATCATCACTACATATAACACCATCCATCATCACTACATATAACATTACCCATCACTATATAACACCATCCATCATTACATATAACACCATCCATCATCACTACATATAACACCATCCATCATCACTACATATAACATCACCCATCATCACTACATATAACACCATCCATCATCACTACATATAACACCATCCATCATCACTACATATAACACCATTCACCATCACTACACTATAACACCATCCATCATCACTACATATAACACCATCCATCATCACTACATATAACATTACCCATCATCACTACATATAACACCATCCATCATTACTACATATAACACCATCCATCATCACTACATATAACACCATCCATCATCACTACAGTAACACCATCAATCATCACTACAGTACATCACTACAGTAATACCATCAATCATCACTACAGTACATCACTACAGTAATACCATCAATCATCACTACAGTACATCACTACAGTAATACCATCAGTCATCACTACAGTACAACACTGCAATAATACCATCAGTCATCACTACACACCTCATCACTACAATAATACCATCAGTCATCACTTCACGCCATAATAATACCATCACTCATCACTACACACTTCACTGATACCATCTTCACCTCAGTACACTATAACTGATCTTGGAGGCACATAGACAAAAATTCCAACCTATGTAATAATTTTCTCGGTCAAATTTTAAGTTTACCCCCGAATTTTAACTTGACCTCACTCTCCGAAAATTATGGATACTAATAAAATAATGGAGGAAACTGAAGTTTCTATTACTGGGGAGTTCTTCCCCGAGTTGGCCAAGACGCGAGCCATCTTCGACACCGAAACTCAACAACTTCTATATTTGACTAACCGAGCTTTTGGGGAGAGGTGTGAAGTGTCTACTTTTTTGAATTACTTGAACTACACCCTCGACCCTGGCAATGGCATCCTTCTGTACCATACCACCGAGAACATGGACCCTTGGGCACCCGGGGTTCCCTTCAAAGAAGACGATGTCGGCACACACGCCACGGCACTCTGGCGCGGCCTGGACGGGCAATTCGTGTACTTTGACAGTGAGCAGTACACCGAGAAAGAGTGCGAAGAAGACAGTGATTGCTTCGATCTCTGGCCAGGCGTCCAAGAGGCCATAGCCAGATCCGGCGGTTCTGGGGTTATTCTTTTCCCCGGCCGAATGCAAGGGATTGGACTTGCCACCTGTCAATACCTTTGTGTCTCCTTCCTCTCCTACGCTGCCGACCACCCGGACATGCCCTCTGAATGCCTCCCCGGGTTGTTCAAGACGTTTATGGGGCAGCACCCTGACGTGCGTGCCGTCCAACTGGTGCGGGAACTAATCGCCGAAGCCGGCCTCAAAATAGATCTTGAGGACGAGACAATGGAACTATCTGTCTTCACGGACTTGAGGTGAGAAACGGACTCGCCCAAACACCCACCCACACCCCAACAACCTACTAATCCACCCAAACTACATATAACACCATCCATCATCACTACATATAACACCATCCATCATCACTACATATAACAACATCCATCATCACTACATATAACACCATCCATCATCACTACATATAACACCATCCATCATCACTCTTATTATTATTATTATTATTATTATTATTATTATTATTATTATTATTATTCACGTATCTCCTCTGGTCGATTTATCAGTTTTTATCTATTTCCTTCTTTATTGTATATTTTTTGTCTATAGGATTATAGTTTGATAATTATTGACAATGGATGACACACACACACACACACACACACACACACACACACACACACACAAAACAGTATTACCAAATTAGGCAAATTAGCACGTAGTGTTGCCAATTTCAGCCCTTATGGTACAATGATAATGAATGAGATGAATTCTACCCAGATCAAGCACTGGACATGAACGTGCTCATGAATGTTGATCTGGTAACACTGAGGGAAAGTTTGTGTGAGAGAGAGAGAGAGAGAGAGAGGTGTTGTTTTCCATACCATTGTTACCAGCCCTCATCTGGCTTCACCACCTCACCTTCTCTCACCACTCCCATTTTCTCTCACCACCCTTACCTTCCTCACCTTCCTCACCTCCCCTCACCTCACCACCCTTACCTTCCCTCACCACTCTACCTCCATCTGTGTGTGTGTGTGTGTGTGTGTGTACTGTCACGGACGCACTCTTAACAAGACTCAGTGATGAACGTGTTTTCAAAGGATGAATTTTCCACGACAATCTCTACGCTTTCCAGCACTCTTCCAGCCCCCCCTTCCAGCTCCCCTTCCAGACCCCTTTCCAGACCCCCCCCTTCCCCCTCGCATCGCTAAATAACTTCCTGATAAACGTTTCCGACAAAGGCCTTTTTTTTTTAAAGGACTATTTTTCACAACACTTTCCCTGCCATCCCTCCCTTCTCCCCTCTTACCTAAATGACTTGGTGATAAAATTTTCCCCTGACAAAGACTTTTTTAGGGAATATCTAGGAGTAGTTTCTCCCCACCCTAATAAAATGGTCACCCGCCTCTGGTTCTTACACGGGGATCACTGAACTCACGCCTAGAGAGCACTTCATGAGGCAAGGATCACGACCCACTCACTCCTGACACTACCTGACACCATATGACGACTACCTAACACCACCTGATACCATATGATATCTTCTCAACACCTGACACCTTCTCAACACCTGACACCTTCTCAACACCTGACACCTTCTCAACACCTGACACCATTCTCACACCACCACCATATTACGTCCACCTGACACCACATGACACCATATAACACCTTCTCACACCACCTGATGCCCACCTAATACCAGCTGACCACCTCCTGACACCATATGACACCACCTGGCACTATCTGTCATCATATAACACCTTCTGACACCACCTAACACCTTCTGACAGTACCTGGCACATTCTGACGACCATCTGACACCACCTGACTTGCCTGCAGTAATTGTGGCTTAGTTAAGAAGATACTGCAGGAGAGGGAGGTAAGAGAGAGGAAGGAAGGAAGGAAGGAAGGAAGTTGAGAGAGAGGGAGGTAAGAGAAGAGGGAGGTGAGAAAGGGAGGGAAGATAATGGTTTATGGTAACACACACACACACACACACACACACACACACACACACACACACACACACACACACACACACCAGTTAATGTAGGGGCACTCAGGTATAGCACTAAGGTTAATGAAGAATGATGGAGGGAGGGAGGGGAGGGAGGAGGAGGGAGGGAGTAGAGAGGAGGGAGGTAGAGGAAGAGAGGGAGAAGATAGAGAGGTATAGGGAGGGAAAGAGAGAAGGGGAAGAAGAGAGAAGGAGAGAGGGGAGGAGAGGGAGGAGGGAGGTAGAGAGAGGAGGGAGGTAGAGAGAGGGAGGGAGGTGGTGAGAGAGGGAGGAAGGTAGAGAGAGGGAGGGGAGGGAGAAGGGTGGTAGAGAGAGAGAGGGGGTATAGGTAGGGGAGGTAGAGAGACAGGTATAGGGAGGGAGGAAGGAAGGAGGGAGGGAGGGAAGGGTGTAGAAGAAGGGAGGGGGGGGGTAGAAGGAGGGAAGGAAGGGTAAAGCGAGTGAGACAAAAAAGAAAACTATGAAGACTTTACATCACGTTGGGTGCACAGGTGGGCCTCTGGTGGTAATGAAAAGGGATGGAGGAAGGGAGAGATGGGACGGAGAGAGGGGGAAGGAGAGAGAGGGAAAGAGAGAGAGTAAAGAAGGGGGAGACAGAGGAAGGGAGGAAAAAGGAAGGAAGAGAAAGAGAAGGAGTGAGGAAGGAAAGGGAGAGAGAGGGGGAAGGAAGCAGGAGAAAGAGAGAGAGAGAGAGAGAGAGAGAGAGAGAGAGAGAGAGAGAGAGATATAAGGAAGAGGAAGGAAGAGATAAGAGGGGAGTGGAAGGCAGGAAAGGGAAGAGAAAGGGGAGAAGTTAGTAGAAGGAAGGAGGGAGGGAGGAAGGTAAAAGTAGAGACACAGAAACAGAGAGACAGATATAACATGAAGACCCTGAGGCACGTTGGCCACAGGTGAGCCAAGAAGGTCAATGACCACAATATAGTTACTGCTTCCTCCACCTGCTACAGGGTGTCCCGGGAAAGTGTCCCTGCCTCCCTCCCTGCCTGCTCCCTGCCTGCTCCCTGCCTGCCTCCCTGTCTGCTCCCTGCTTCCCTCCCTGTCTGCTCCCTGCCTGCTCGGTCAGACACTGAACGTAAGAACATAAGAATGGAGGAAACTGCAGCGGGCCTATTGGCCCATACTGGGCAGTCCCGTTTACACCCAACCCCTATTGCTCATATGAGCATCCAACCTATGTTTGAAGCTATTCAGCGTATTCGAGTTAATGATGATATTTGGTAACTTGTTCCATTCATCCACTACTCTGTTTCCAAACCAGTGTTTACCTATTTCGCGCCTAAATCTAATTTCGCTCCTGGTTGGATAGTTTGAGTACCTTTGTAATGTCCCCTTTGTTCAGCCCTGACTTCCACGTATACACCTCTATCAGGTCGCCCCTCGCTCTACGTCTCTCGAGGGAGTGCAAATTAAGATGCTTTAACCTGTCTCTATACTCAAGGTTCCTAATGCCCGGGATTAGTCTTGTCATTCTCCTCTATATTCTTTCCAGGTGGTTCTATATCCATTCTGTAGTTCGGTGACCTAAACTGAACTGCGTAATCCAAATGAGGTCTCACAAGCACAAGATATAGTTTTAGGATGACCTGGCTAGTCTTGTAACTAACACTCCTTTGTATGAACCCAAGTACTTTATTAGCCTTGTTACGACCAAATACACATTGTTTACTTGGCTTAAGATTCCTACTTATCATTACTCCTAAATCTTTCCCACAGTCGGATTTCTCTATAACATCGTTGTTCGTCCGGTTTCTCTCTTTACATCTCCTAGACGAAGTACTTTATATTTGTCCACATTAAATTTCATCTGCCATTTTTCAAACCATGCTCCAGGTACACAGGTGACCGCCAGGTACACAGGAGGCCACCAGGTACACAGAAAGCCACCAGGTACACAGGTGGCCGCCAGGTACACAGGAAGGCACCAGGTACACAGGTGGCCGCCAGGTACACAGGAGGCCACCAAGTACACAGAAAGCCACCAGGTACACAGGTGGCAGCCAGGTACACAGGTGGCCGCCAGGTACACAGGTGGCCACCAGGTACACAGGTGGCCGCCAGGTAGCTCACAGGTCTTCACTCTCCATCTCTATTAACGTTCATCTCTGATTCTGTTTCCTGTCTCATTTTTTCCATTTTTCCTTTTTTCCTCGTTTCTCTTTACTGTGTCTCTCTGATGTCTTTTAGGGCAGCTTTTGCTCCTCTCCAAAGTCATCTCTGGCTGGTGTATACACTCTAGTTCTCTACATGGTCTGTATACATGTTAGATTCATTCATAGCTGTAAACATATATGACAAATAGGTGTATACATATATGGCATTAATTCATAGGTGTATACATATATGGCATTAATTCATAGGTGTATACATATATGGCATTAATTCATAGGTGTATACATATATGGCATTAATTCATAGGTGTATACATATATGGCATTAATTCATAGGTGTATACATATATGACATTAATTCATAGGTGTATACATATATGGCATTAATTCATAGGTGTATACATATATGGCATTAATTCATAGGTGTATACATATATGGCATTAATTCATAGGTGTATACATATATGACATTAATTCATAGGTGTATACATATATGGCATTAATTCATAGGTGTATACATATATGGCATTAATTCATAGGTGTATACATATATGGCATTAATTCATAGGTGTATATAAGAATGAAATAAATCCATATATATATATTTAATAAACAACAGATGTATGAAGTAAACTACAAGTGTATTAAATAAATTATAGAAACAACAACAACAATAACAACACCACCACCTCCACCTGCAACAACAACAATAACAAACAACAACAACAATAATAACAACACCTCCACCTGCAACAACAACAATAACAAACAACAACAATACTAACAACACCTCCACCACTTCCAACAATACTAACACTAACCTGAGACTGACATGACGATACTATTACCATAAATCAACAACAAACAAATATAAACAAACAAACAAACAAATAAATAAAAGTAAAAACACATTAAAAAGGTAAACAATGAATGAGGTAATTAAGGAGAGAGAAAATTATTAAATTAAAGGTGAACCAAAACACAGGTAAGTCTTTAACATTTCTGTGTTGGGAGCTACCAGGTGAGAGAGAGAGAGAGAGAGAGAGAGAGAGAGAGAGAGAAGGAGAGAGAGAGAGAGAGAGAGAGAGAGAGAGGAGAGAGAGAGAAGGAGAGAGAGACGCTACATCAAGTGGCTGTGCATCTCAGGAAGACTTGGAGGCGGTCGGTGAGTGGATGATGATGATGATGACATTATACCTAGCGAAAATATCTCACCACAAGTTCACAGTACATTATCAACAAGAGAGACCATCTGAGTTAAACACACACACACACACACACACACACACACACACACACACACACACAGTACAAAATACACCACGTATATATTTGGAGTATTATGGCTAACAAGTTACTATCTGTTCAAATATACGTCCCGTAATTGGGTAATGAATGTTCACAATTACCAAACAGCCATTATACTGTGTAGTTACTGGTAATTGTGTGTGATAAATTGACTTAACGGTGTATAGTGTGTAAAAGGGGTATGGTGGGGGGGGTTTGGGGGGTGGGTTTGGGGGGTGGTGGGCATTTGTGGGTGTGGGGGTGTGTGGGGTTGGGGTAGGTGGGGTTGGGGGTAGGTGGGGCTGTGGGTGGGGGTGGGGCTGAGGTGGGTGGGGGTGTGGTGGTGGTACAAGTGGGGCGGTGGTGCCAGGCGGTGGGGTCAGTGGTGGGGCTGGGGTGGGGCTGGGGTGGGGCTGGGGGTGGGTGGTGGGTGGGTGGGGTGGGGGTGGGGTGGTCGGGGTAGGTGGGGGGGTGGCTCTGGGGTAGGTGGGGGGTGGGTGGCTGGCAGGTGGGGGTGGGGTGTCAGGCAGGTGGGGGGTGGGTGGGGGTGGTGGGTGCGTGGGGTTAGGGGTAGGGGGTGGCGGGGGATTATGGTAGGGGTGGACTGGTGGGTGTAAATAGGTGTAGGGTAAATAGGGGTGGGTAACAGGTAGGGGTGGTGAAGAAGTAGGTGGGGGTGGGTGGGGGCAGGGTAGGGTGGTGGGGGTTAGGCAGGGGTGGTGGGGGTGGGGTTAGGGTAGGTGGGGGTGGGGTTAGGGGGTGGATGGGGCAGAGGTGGGTGGGTGGTGTGTGCTGCGGGGTGGGTGGGTGTGTGTTGGGTGGGTGTGTATGGGGAGGTGGGTGTGTATGGGGAGGTGGGGGTGTGTATAGAAAGTCTTGATAAGAAGGCACAGTTCCCAAACCATACTGGCAGTAAGACACAAGGGTCCACCATACTGATACACTGGCAGTAAATCTAGCTCGGGTTGGCAATATTGTCAACCAGCGTGTTTGTTTACAAGTGTCAGCTGGAGATATACACACAATACTTGTTTTTACGCCCCGCACGTAAGTAACTGTGACGTGTAAATATTGGTGCATCTGTGTTACTGA
>NW_024715850.1:37500-92500 GCF_018991925.1 Homarus americanus | reverse complement strand
TACCTGCTGAAAATAGTTAAAGTAATGAGCCAAGGATGTTAGTAATCAGTACAGACTACACACTTAACACTACAGACACACACTTAACACTACAGACACACACTTAACACTACAGACACACACTTAACACTACAGACACACACTTAACACTACAGACACACATAACACTACAGACACACACTTAACACTACAGACACACACACTTAACACTACAGACACACACTTAACACTACAGACACACACCCAACACTACAGACACACACTTAACACTACAGAGACACACACTTAACACTACAGACACACACTAACACTACAGACACACACTTAACACTACAGACACACACTTAACACTACAGACACACACTTAACACTACAGACACACACTTAACACTACAGACACACATAACACTACAGACACACACTTAACACTACAGACACACACTTAACACTACAGACACACACTTAACACTACAGACACACACCTAACACTACAGACACACACTTAACACTACAGACACACACCTAACACTACAGACACACATTAACACTACAGACACACTTAACACTACAGACACACACACTTAACACTACAGACACACACTTAACACTACAGACACACACTTAACACTACAGACACACACTTAACACTACAGACACACACTTAACACTACAGACACACTCTTAACACTACAGACACACTCTTAACACTACAGACACACACTTAACACTACAGACACACACTTAACACTACAGACGCACACTTAACACTACAGACACACACTTAACTACAGACACACTCTACACTACAGACGCACACTTAACACTACAGACACACTCTTAACACTACAGACACACTCTTAACACTACAGACACACTCTTAACACTACAGACACACACTTAACACTACAGACACACACTTAACACTACAGACGCACATAACACTAGAAACACACACTTAACACTACAGACACACACCAACACTTAACACTACAGACACACACTTAACACTACAGACACACACTTAACACTACAGACACACACTTAACACTACAGACACACACTTAACACTACAGACACACACTTAACACTACAGACACACACTTAACACTACAGACACACACTTAACACTACAGACACACACTTAACACTACAGACACACACTTAACACTACAGACACACATAACACTACAGACACACACTTAACACTACAGACACACACTTAACACTACAGACACACACTTAACACTACAGACACACACTTAACACACTACAGACACACATAACACTACAGACACACACTTAACACTACAGAACACACACTTAACACTACAGACACACACTTAACACTACAGACACACTCTTAACACTACAGACACACACTTAACACTACAGACGCACTTAACACTACAGACACACACTTAACACTACAGACACACACTTAACACTACAGACGCACACTTAACACTACAGACGCACACTTAACACTACAGACGCACACTTAACACTACAGACGCACACTTAACACTACAGACACACACTTAACACTACAGACACACACTTAACACTACAGACACACACTTACCTACAGACACACACTTAACACTACAGACGCACACTTAACACTACAGACACACACTTAACACTACAGACACACACTTAACACTACAGACACACACTTAACACTACAGACACACACTTAACACTACAGACACACACTTAACACTACAGACACACACTTAACACTACAGACACACACTTAACACTACAGACACACAATTAACTTACAAATATCTTAGTACTTGGTGTGTGTGTGTGTGTGTGTGTGTGGTGTGTGTGTGTGTGTGTGTGTGTGTGTGTGTGTGTGTGTGTGTGTGTGTGTGTGTGTGTGTGTGAGACAAGGAAATCACCACATAACTAAAACATTATACAGTAATACAACATACAACATACAACATACAACATACAACATACAACATACAACATACATTTCTACGTGTTGTTTTAGCTTTTCCCTGTGTGTACATTTGTCTTCTCTTCCTCTCTCTATTATTTCCTTCTATTATTCTTTGAGGTTTTCCATCATTTTCCCTCACACGATAGATGGAGAGAGAGAGGTAAATAAAAATATAAAAAATAATGGAAATTTTTACACTGTCAGGATGTGGAATGGGAGGTTGGTTGTCTCACTCCCTTATTATGACTGTAGAACTGCACACACACACACACACACACACACACACACACACACACACACACACACACACACCTCTCCTGCCACACACACACACGCACCTGCTCCTGCCACACACACCCACACCTGCTCCTGCCACACACACCCACACTTGCTCCTGACACCCACACACCCACACCTGCTCCTGCCACACAAACACACACACACACACACACACCTGCTCCTGCCACACACCCACACCTGCTCCTGCCACACACACACACACACACCTGCCACACACACCCACACCTGCTCCCAACGAATTTTACCCCAAACTAGAACCAATTCAAACGGGTCTTTGAAAGTTATTTAGCGGAAACCAAATCTCTTTCTCTTTTACTTTCACCAACAGAGTGAAAGTGAAGTCCGCACAGGCATGACAGTCCATTAGTGGCGGTCCTGATACAGTGCTCTAAATACTACACTTTAAACACTGGTGTAAACTAAAGTGAGGCAGTTTGGTCTCGGCACTGTACTTGACATCGTTCTCTTACTATATACTGTGAGATCAGGGACACAGTGGCAGCTGGGTGGACTAGGGGTCACATGGAATTGAACCAGTGAGCTTTAGGATAGATGACGAGTATTGTATCCATTCGGCCACCTCACCCCTGCCATCTATACGTCTCTAGTTCCTCCTCCTCTAATATTGGTTGATACCTGATCCCTCTTTTCCCCTCCCCCTCTTCTTCCGCCTCTCCCTTCCTCTTCCCCAACCCTCCTCCCCCAACCTCCCTCTTCTCCTCCCTCCTCTTCCTCCTCCTCCAACCTCCCTCTTCCCTCCTCTTCGTTGTAGCACCGTTATCGGACATTTTCCACTACACACAGTCTATTTTATTCGGACATAGTAAGTTAGCACAGGTGATATTAAGTCAAGATACACGAGAGTAATTAGGGTCAAAGGTTAGGTAAGGTTAGGTTAGGAGTTGAGGTTAAGGTTAGGTTAGGTTAGGTTAGGTTAGGTTAGGTTAGGTTAGGTTAGGTTAGGTTGGAGAAATTAGATTAGAGTAGAGACTTAATTAGGAAGGTAGGTAAGGATTATGGTAAGGTAGGATTGGTAAGGTAAGGATTGGTTGGAGTAGGTAAGGTAAAGGTAGGTAAGGTAAGGTAAGGTATGGTAAGGTAAGGATTGGTAAGGTAAGGATTGGTATAGTGGGTAAGGTAATGGTAAGGTAAGGATTGGTAAGGTAAGGTAAGGTAAGGTAGGTAAGGTATGGTAAGGTAGAGTAGAGATTAGTGGAGTAAGGTATAATGGTAAGGATTGGTAAGGTAAGGTAAGGTAAAGGTAAGGTAGGTAAGGTTGGTAAGGTAAGGCAAGGTAAGGTAAGATGAGTAAGGTATGGTAGGTAAGGATTGGTAGGTAAGGATTGGTAAGGTAAGGTATTAAAAGATGGAGTAAGGTAAGGTAAAGGTAAGGTAAGGTAGGTAAGGTAGGTAAGATGAGGTAAGGTGGTATGGTAAGGTAAGGTAAGATTGGTAAGGTGGGTATGGTAAGGTAAAGATTGGTGAGTGGGTAAGGTAAGGTATAGGTAGGATTGGTAAGGTAGGTAAGGTAGGTAAGGTAGTGGGTATGGTAGGTAGGTAGGATTAAGGTATGGTATGGTAAGGTAGGATTGGTAAGGGTAAGGTGGGTAAGGTGGGTAAGGATTGGTAAGGTAGAGTAAGGTAAGGTAAGGTAATGAGTAAGGGTATGGTGATTGGTAAGGTAAGGTGAAGAGGTATGGTGGGATTGGTAAGGTAAGGTAAGGTAAGGTAGTAGGTAAGGTGGTAAGGTAAAGATGAGTGGGATTGGTAAGATAGGTAAGGTGGGTATGGTAAGGTGGGTGATGGTATTGGTGGATTGGTAAAAGGTGGTAAGGTAAGGTAAGGTAAGGATATGGTAAGGTAAGGTAAGGATTGTAAGGTAAGGTATGGTAAGGTAAGGATTGGTAGGTAAGGTAAGGTAAGGTGGGTAAGGTAAGGATTGGTAAGGTAAAGGTAAGGTAAGGTAAGGTAAGGTAGGTAAGGTAAGGTAAGGTAAGGTTAGGTAAGATAAGGTAAGGTAAGGTAAGGTAGGATGGTAGGTAAGGTAAGGTAAAAGATATGGTAAGGTAAGGTATGGTAAAGGTATGTGGAGTAAGGTAAGGTAAGGTAAGGTAAGGTAAGGTGGTATGGTAAGGTAAGGTAAAGGTAAAGGTAAGGTAAGGTAAGTAAGGTAGGTAAGGTATGGTAAGGTAAGGTAAGGATTGGTAAGGTAAGGTAAGTGTAAGGTAAGGTAAAGATGATAAGGTAAGGTAAGGTGGGTAAGGTAAGGTAAGGTAGGTGTATGAGTAGGTAAGGTATGGTAGGTAGGTAAAGGTAAGGTAAGGTAAGGTAAGGTAAGGTGTAAGGTAGCAAGGTATGGAGTTAGGTAGTAGGTAAGGTAAGGTAAAGGATGGTAAGGTATAGGTAAGGTAAAGGTAAGGTAGGTAAGTGTATGGTAAGGTAAGGTAAAGGTAAGGTATGGTAAGGTAAGGTAGGTAAGGTAAGGTGGATTGGTAAGGTAAGGTAGGTAGGTATGGTAAGGTAAGGTAAGGTAAGGTGGGTATGGTATGGTAAGGTAAGGTATTAAGGTAAGGTAAAGGTAAGGTAGGTATGGTAGGTAAGGTGGGATTGGTAAGGTAAGGTATGGTAGGTAAAGGTATGGTAAGGTAAGGTAAAGGTATAGGTGGATTGTAAGGTAAGGTAAGGTAAGGTATGGTAAGAGAGTAGGTAAAGGTAGGTATGGTATGATGGTAGGTAAAGGCAAGGTAAGGTAAGGTAAGGTATGGAAGGTAGGTAAAGGTAAGGTGGGATTGGTAAGGTGAAAAGGTAAGGTAAGGTAAGGTAAGGTAAAGATGGGTAAGGTAAGGTAAGGTAAGGATTGGTAAGGTAAGGTAAGGTAAAGGTAAGGTAAAGGTAAGGTAAGGTAAAAGGTAAGGTAAGGTAAGGTAGGATTGGTAAGGTAAGGTAAGGTAGGTAGGTAAGGTAAAGGTAAGGTATGGTAAGGTAAGGTAAGGTAAGGTAAGGTAAGGTAAGGTAAGGTAAGGTAAGGTAAAGGTAAGGTAAGGATTAGGTAAGGTAAAGGTAAGGTATAAGGTAGGTTAGGTAAGGTAAGGTAGGATTGGTTAACCTTACATTGGGTGAGTGAGGTTAGGTTAGGTTAGGTTAGGTTAAATAGTAATCTACAAAGGTCAGGTTATTCTACACGTCAAATTTTGTCCTAGAGTCATGTAACCCCCACCCACACACCCCACCCTCCAAATACCCTCCACCCCACTCCAACTCTTCCCCCCACCCGCACCTCACCTCCAACTCCCCTGTCCTCACACTCTACCAAGTCGTCGACAAGTGACTCTCCAGCGACACATTATTAAAGGCAGAACGACCCACACGGAGACAGGTGGAGCGGCGACACCCACCAGCCTAGTCGTTTAATCGTTGCCTTAACTCGCCCCATCGGGACGACCTTCCTCCAATCACGTAATCGGATCAGAGTGCCGCTAGCGTAATGGTTGTGTGGCATGCGTCCCCTGATGACTGAGGTCTACACGATGGTGGATGGTTCGAAACAATGGTGGATGGTTCGAAACAATGGTGGATGGTTCGAAACAATGGTGGATGGTTCGAAACAATGGTGGATGGTTCGAAACAATGTGATGGTTCGAAACAATGGTGGATGTTCGAACAATGGTGGATGGTTCGAAACAATGGTGGATGGTTCGAAACAATGGTGATGGTTCAAAACAATGGTGGATGGTTCAAAACAATGGTGGATGGTTCGAAACAATGGTGGATGGTTCGTAACAATGATGGATGGTTCGTAACAATGATGGATGGTTCGTAACAATGATGGATGGTTCGTAACAATGATGGATGGTTCAAAACAATGGTGGATGGTTCGAAACAATGGTGGATGGTTCAAAACAATGGTGGATGGTTCGTAACAATGATGGATGGTTCGTAACAATGATGGATGGTTCGAAACAATGATGGATGGTTCGTAACAATGATGGATGGTTCAAAACAATGGTGGATGGTTCGAAACAATGGTGGATGGTTCAAAACAATGGTGGATGGTTCAAAACAATGGTGGATGGTTCAAAACAATGGTGGATGGTTCAAAACAATGGTGGATGGTTCAAAACAATGGTGGATGGTTCAAAACAATGGTGGATGGTTCAAAACAATGGTGGATGGTTCAAACAATGGTGGATGGTTCAGAAACAATGGTGGATGGTTCAAAACAATGGTGGATGGTTCAAAACAATGGTGGATGGTTCGAAACAATGGTGGATGGTTCAAAACAATGGTGGATGGTTCGAAACATGTTGGATGGTTCAAAACAATGTTGGATGGTTCAAAACAATGGTGGATGGTTCGAAACAATGGTGGATGGTTCAAAACAATGTTGGATGGTTCAAAACAATGGTGGATGGTTCGAAACAATGGTGGATGGTTCGAAACAATGGTGGATGGCTGGAGAACATACAGCAATTGCTCATCATTAGGAAGGCCTAACGACGTGCCACCGTAAAGAGGACGAGAATTTATGATGGTGTCATAAAGTGCCAGTGGTAACAGAGGGCGAGCGAACGTCCGCCTGCTGTGGCACTATGGGGAGGAGAGAGAAACGCCAGTAGAGCAGCAACATAGTAGTAGTAGTAGTAGTAGTAGTAGTAGTAGTAGTAGTAGTAGTAGTAGTAGTAGTAGTAGTAGTAGTAGTAGTAGTAGTAGTAGTAGTAGTAGGAGGAGGAGGAGGAGGAGGAGGAGGAGGAGTAGTAATAGGAGGAGGGAGGAGGAGGAGGAGGTAGTAGTAGTAGTAGTAGTAGTAGGAGACACACCTGCTTTCAATTGCTAAGCCAAGACATAGAAGCTGTATCATGCTACAGACTTCTCACACACACACACACACACACACAGACTTACACACACACACACACACACACACACACAGACCACACACACACACACACACACACCCTTGTGTATCTTCCAGTCAATCTAACATACTTAAAACTGGATTCTTTGTATGAATGTATGTATGTATGTATGTATGTATGTATGTATGTTTATATGCATGTATGTATGTATGTATGTATGTATGTATGTATGTATGTATGAATGTATGTATATATGTTTTTAAATAGATTGACAATTAAATGGTGTGTAAGGCTGGGTGTAGCGTCAGGCTGGGTGTAGCATCAGGCTGGGTGTAGCGTCAGGCTGGGTGTAGCGTCAGGCTGGGTGTAGCATCAGGCTGGGTGTAGCATCAGGCTGGGTGTAGCGTCAGGCTGGGTGTAGCGTCAGGCTGTGTAGTCAGGCTGGGTGTAGCGTCAGGCTGGGTGTAGCGTCAGGCTGGGTGTAGCATCAGGCTGGGTGTGCATCAGGCTGGGTGTAGCGTCAGGCTGGGTAGCGTCAGGCTGGGTGTAGCATCAGGCTGGGTGTAGCGTCAGGCTGGGTGTAGCGTCAGGCTGGGTGTAACGTTAGGCTGGGTGTAGTCAGGCTGGGTGTAGCATCAGGCTGGGTGTAGGCGTCAGGCTGGGTGTAGATCAGGCTGGGTGTAGGTCAGCTGGGTAGAGCGGGTCTGTGTAGCGTCAGGCTGGGTGTAGCATCAGGCTGGGTAGCGTCAGGCTGGGTGTAGGGTCAGGCTGGGTGTAGCGTCAGGCTGGGTATAGCGTCAGGCTGGGTGTAGCGTCAGGCTGGGTGTAGCGTCAGGCTGGGTGTAGCGTCAGGCTGGGTATAGCATCAGGCTGGGTGTAGCGTCAGGCTGGGTGTAGCATCAGGCTGGGTGTAGGTCAGGCTGGGTGTAGCATCAGGCTGTGTAGCGTCAGGCTGGGTGAAGTGTCAGGCTGGGTGTAGCGTCAGGCTGGGTGTAGCGTCAGGCTGGGTAGCGTCAGGCTGGGTGTAGCGTCAGGCTGGTGTAGCGTCAGGCTGGGTGGCGTTAGGCTGGGTGTAGCATCAGGCTGGGTGTAGCGTCAGGCTGGGTGTAGCGTCAGGCTGGGTGTAGCATCAGGCTGGGTGTAGCGTCAGGCTGGGTGTAGCATCAGCTGGGTGTAGCATCAGGCTGGGTGTGCGTCAGGCTGGATAGCGGCAGGCTGGTGTAGTCAGAGCATCAGGCTGGGTGTAGCGTCAGGCTGGGTGGGCCAGGCTGGGTGTAGCGTCAGGCTGGGTGTAGCGTCAGGCTGGGTGTAGCATCAGGCTGGAGCAGTAGGCTGGGTGTAGCGTCAGGCTGGGTGTAGCGTCAGGCTGGGTGTAGCGTCAGGCTGGGTGTAGCGTCAGGCTGGGTGTAGCGTCAGGCTGGGTGCAGCATCAGGCTGGGTGTAGCATCAGGCTGGGTGTAGCGTCAGGCTGGGTGTAGCCAGGCTGGGCGTAGGGCGGTAGTCAGGCTGGGTGGCGTCAGGCTGGGTGTAGCGTCAGGCTGGGTAGCGTCAGGCTGGTGTAGCGTCAGGCTGGGTGGTGCAGGCTGGTAGCGTCAGGCTGGGTAGTGCATCAGGCTGGGTGTAGCGTCGCCGGGGTATAGCGGCAGGCTGGGTGTAGCGTCAGGCTGGATAGCATCAGGCTGGGTGTAGTAGGTGGGTAGCGTCAGGCTGGGTGTAGCGTCAGGCTGGGTATAGCGTCAGGCTGGGTGTAGCGTCAGGCTGGGTAGAGTCAGGCTGTGGCGTCAGGCTGGGTATAGCATCAGGCTGGGTGTAGCGTCAGGCTGGGTAGCATCAGGCTGTAAGTGCCCGCTGGGTGTAGCGTCAGGCTGGGTGTAGCGTCAGCTGGGTGTAGCGTCAGGCTGGGTAGTGTCAAACTGGGTGTGAGCGTCAGGCTGGGTGTAGCGTCAGGCTGGGTGTAGCGTCAGGCTGGGTAGCATCAGGCTGGTGCGGGTGTAGCGTCAGGCTGGGTGTAGCGTCAGGCTGGGTGTAGCGTCAGGCTGGGTGTAGCGTCAGGCTGGGTGTAGCATCAGGTGGGTGTAGCGTCAGGCTGGGTGTGGAGCGTCAGCGGGTGTAGCGTCAGGCTGGGTGTAGCATCAGGCTGGTGTAGCGTCAGGCTGGGTGTAGCGTCAGGCTGGGTGTAGCATCAGGCTGGGTGTAGCGTCAGGCTGGGTGTAGCGTCAGGCTGGGTGTAGCGTCAGGCTGGGTGTAGCGTCAGGCTGTGTAGCGTCAGGCTGGTGTAGCGTCAGACTGGGCACAATTAATGTGTAGAGCAGTAAGGGCGGCTGCTTTACATTACTTTAAATGATGAATGGTCGTCAGAAACGCCTTAACTGGTGGGTGGGGTGGGCGGGGGTTGAGGAGGAGGGCGGAGGAGGTTGGAGGAGGAGGTGGAGGTTGAGGAGGAGAGTGGGAGGTTGGAGGAGGAGAGTGGAGGTTGAGGAGGAGGGAGATGGAGGAGGAGGGCGGAGGCTGAGAGGTGAGGGCGGAGGAAGGAGGGAGGAGGGCGGAGGTTGAGGAGGAGGGAGGCGGGAGGTTGAGGAGGAGGGTGAGGTTGAGGAGAGAGGGAGGTTGAGGAGGAGGGTGAGGTTGGAGGAGAGGGCGGAGGCGAGGAGGAGGGGGGAGGTTGAGGAGGAGGGCGGAAGGGAGGGGAGGAGGGCGGAGGTTGAGGAGGAGGTGGGAGGATGGGAGGAGGTGGGTGAGGCTGAGGAGGGTGGGGGGGAAGGAGGAGGCGTGGAGGTTGAGGAGGAGGCGGAGGTTGAGGAGGAGGGGGAGGTTAGGAGGAGGGCAAGTGAGGGAGGGGAGGTGGAGGTTGGAGGAGGAGGGCGGAGGTTGAGGAGAGGGCGGGGTTGAGGAGGAGGGCGGGAGGAGGAGGAGGAGGGCGGGGGGGAGGAGGGGGCGGAGGTTGGGAGGAGGAGGGCGGAGGTGAGGAGGAGGGCGGGGGTTGGAGGAGGAGGGCGAGGTTGAGGAGGCGGAAGAAAGATTATACATCATGCACAACTTATACACACATGATAATTTGTAATACACTTACTATCATACAGAATACAGTAAGCCCGTAAATAATACAGTCTCGGTTACAGAGGTGAGTAACGAAAAGGGGGGAGAGAGAGAGAGAGAGAGAGAGAGAGAGAGAGAGAGAGAGATTCTCTTAGGGATTTTTTCAGGTGGGCAGACAGAGTGCAGGAGGATATCCACATAAAGGCATGAGGGAGGGGAGAGGGGGAGAGAGGGAGAGAAGGAGAAAGGGAGGGAGGAAGGGCAGGAGGGAGGGAGGGGAGGAGGGAGGGAGGAGGGAAGGAGAGAGGGAGAAAGGGGAAGGTGGGAAGGGCAGGAGGGAGGGGAGGGAGGGAGGGAGGGAAGGAGGGAGGCAGGTGGGTGGTGGGTGTGCTGGTGGAAGGTGCAACCAGGTGAGAATTTAATGATCTTCCACCTGTTTGATGGTGTGTGTGTGTGGGGGGTGGTGTCAGAGGTGAATGGTTGTGTGTGTGGGGGGTGGGGTGGTGAGGTGAATGTGTGGGGGGTGGGGTGGTGGGAGAATGGTTGTGTGTGTGTGTGGGGAGGAATGGTTGGTGTGTGTGTGGGGGTGGGGGGTGAGAGGTGTGTGTGTGTGGGGGGTGGGGGGTGAGGAGAATGGTTGTGTGTGTGTGGGGGTGAATGGTTGTGTGTGTGGGGGTGGGGGTGAATGGTTGTGTGGGTGGGGGGGGGGTGGTCAGAGGTGAATGGTTGTGTGTGTGGGGGGGTGGGGGTGGGTGAGGTGTGTGGGGGGTGGGGGTGTGAGAGTGAATGGTTGTGTGTGTGGGGGGTGGGGGGTGGTGAGGTGAATGGTTGTGTGTGTGGGGGTGGGGGTGAGAGGTGAATGGTTGTGTGTGTGGGGTGGTGAGGAGGTGAATGGTTGTGTGTGTGTGGGGTGGGGGTCAGAGGTGAATGGTTGTGTGTGTGTGTGGGGGTGGGGGTGGTCAGAGGTGAATGGTTGTGTGTGTGGGGGTGGGGGTGGGGTGGGAGAGGAATGGTGTGGGGGTGTGTGGTGGTTGTGTGTGGGGGGGTGGTGAGAGGAATGGTTGTGTGTGGGGGTGGGGTGAATGGTGTGTGTGTGTGGGGGGTGGGGGTGGTCAGAGGAATGGTGTGTGTGTGGGGGTGGGGGTGGTCGAAAGAATGGGTGTGTGTGTGGAGGGGGTGGGGGGGTGGTCAGAGGTGAATGGTTGTGTGTGTGTGGGGGGGTGGGGGTGGTCAGAGGTGAATGGTTGTGTGTGTGGGGGTGGGGTGGTCAGGAGGTGAATGGTTGTGTGTGTGTGTGGGGGGGGTGGGGGGGTGGTCAGAGAATGGTTGTGTGTGTGTGGGGGGGTGGGGGGGTGGTCAGAGGTGAATGGTTGTGTGTGTGTGGGGGTGGGGGTGCAGAATGGTTGTGAGAGAGAGAGAGTAAGACAACAATACAATGAAATACAATTGAGAAAAATGAGGAGATAAATACAAATGAGATACTACTCTCTTCAATTATTCTATTTTTTCTCTCCCTTTTTTTCTTGGTTTTCTTAAATTTCAAGGTGATAAAGGCTGCTGGGTGACGCTTACCCTCGTGTGTTATGGTGCAGGAAGAGTGTAGAAAGATCTCACTTATTTACTAAGACATTGATCACCCCAGAGGAACAGCAATCTTGACGCGGCTCAGCACACAAAAGTCAAGGATGAGAATTACTCGTTAATGAAGGTGTGATGGGCAGGTGTTTGCGTCAGGTGAAGGATATTGTCACCCTTCCTCCAACCTCTTCACCACATAACCTGGAATTTGTGACCTTCAGAGGAAAAAACATCACCTGCTGCCACACCTTGTTGACACACCACCAGCAACCCTCCAACACTACGCTACCCGGAATTACTAGTTAGTTGACACACACTGAGGACCTTCTTCACCTTCACCTGCCTCGCCGCTAACAGGGAAGCAGCACACAGGTGAACAAACACTGACCAATCACCTCCTACACCTGTGGGTCAGTTACTACCCAGCCTTCCATTTCAGGTGTTTAATTAACGATATCTCATGATAAGAATAACAGGAGTGTCAGGTTTATGGTTGAGACTTAGGTTGAAGTTATGTACATCAACAAACACACATCTGACTCGATTCTCCAACACTGACACGGGTGGTGTTTGGTGAGGCTCTAGAACACTTGAGACTCTTACGATATATCTTCTTTTGTGAGACTCTTAGCACAGTTTACCTAACATCTTCCCTCTTAAGTCAGTCTATCATGCTCCTGGTTGTCATCGTTACCGCTCCTGTACTGATGGTATCTTACAGTTAGCCTCCCACTACGCCACCACCAGGCAGTATCCACCTTCTTCCTCTCCTTCTACAGTAGCTCACGAGTCACGGCTGAGTATTAAGTTGAAAACACTAACATCTTCTTTTCCCAGATTTTCATTTTTGAGGGTAGATTTTAATACCATTGTGAGGTCGAGTAAGAGTGTATATTAAAGACCACATCAGAGTCGCCTAAATCTGTTGGCCATATCTTCACTACGTTGATTTTAATAAACTCTCGTATCCGTCAGTCTCTTTCAAAGTGCAGGAGGAGGGGTTGTGAGGGTGACATCTGGAGGGTATTAATAACCTATACAACATTGTCCACAACTTATATTCCATCTCGGTTGTGTTGTTTGTCCTCACCACCGCCTGGTCTTGATGAGGTCTTTGGATTCATTAGACTCTGCTTCTAAATGTGTGAGATGACTCTTTGAAGATGTGTTGGTGGAACATCCTCGAGTAAATAAATGCTTTTCCATCGCTTCCTGCTGGTGAGCCCAGAGTCGCCCCGCTGTGAGGTGGTTGAGTCTAATTCGGTCATCTTGTATCCTTTTGTGTATGACGCTAGCTGTAGTGTGCTGTATCCGCCTTTGCCCTCACTAACCGTCGGATCTATGGGGTCTCCTCCTCGTCTGCCACTGTTCTCTGTCCTTGATGGTGAGTTTGTGAGGCAGGCTGTGTGAGTGAGGCTATGTGGTGAGCTATGTGAGGCAGGCTGTGTAGCGAGCTATGTGAGAGGCTATGTGAGGCAGGCTGTGTGGTAAGCTGCAGAGGCGAGGCTGTAAGCGAGACTGTGTGGTGAGGCTATGTGAGGCAGAGACTGTGGTGGGCTATGAGGCTGTGTGGTGAGGCTATGTGAGGCTGTGTGGTGGGTGTGGCTGTGTGGGGCGAGGGCTATGTGAGGCAGGCTGTGTGAGATGAGGGCTATGTGAGGCGGGCTGTGTGGTGAGGCTGGTGAGGCCTGGTGAGGTGAGGCTGTGCAGGCAGGCTGTGGAGGGCAAGATATGCACACCCAGCCACATCTCCTGTTACCTTACAACTTTTGTGTCTTTTCTTGCTTCGACTCTCGTTCCTTCCCCTGCTGCCACCTCCTCCTTTCCTCCTCCCCTCCTCCTGTTTCCCTCTTCCTCCTCTTTCCGCCTCCCTCTTTCTCTTCATCTCCCTCCTTCCTCTCTCTTCCCTCCTCCCCTACTCCTTTTCCTCATCCTTCCCCTCATCCTCCTTCTCCCCTCCTCCTTCTCCCCTCCTCCTTCTACCCCTCCTCCTCCCCCCTCATCTCTTCTCCCCTCTTTTACCTCCTCCTTCTCCCCTCCTCCTCCTCCTTAAACTTTCCATTGTTTGCAGTATTCGTCTAGAATGTGCTCATGTCTTCTTGCTGTTTTGTTATTCTGATGCAGCCTTAAGTCATGCTGCTCTCTCTCTCTCTCTCTCTCTCTCTCTCTCTCTCTCTCTCTCTCTCTCTCTCTCTCTCTCTCTCTCTCTCTCTCTCTCTCTCTCTCTCTCTGTCTTTGTCTCTCTCTCTCTCTCTCTCTCTCTGTCTCTCTCTCTCTCTCTCTCTCTCTCTCTCTCTCTCTCTCTCTCTCTCTCTGTCTCTCTCTCTCTCTCTCTCTCTCTCTCTCTCTCTGTCTCTCTCTCTCTCTCTCTCTCTCTCTCTCTCTCTCTCTCTCTCTCTCTCTCTCTCTCTCTGTCTCTCTCTTCTCTCTCTCTGAACTTTTGTGCCCTTCTGGCTGAAAGTTCTGGCAGCATCCTTCACGCCTTCCACAGCTCATGCTTAGATCATCATATTCTTGTTGATGATGATGTTGATAAATGATGATGATGATGATGATGATGATGATGATAGTATGTGGTGATATGCCCCTCTTCCCTACCCCATCCTCCTCTCTTCCTCCCCCCACTGATGGAGTCCTCTGCCCTTCGTCACCTCCTCTTCCTTCCCTCTCCTCCCTCACCCTTTGATGTCTCCTTTCCTTTGATATCTCTCCTTCCTCCCTTTGATGTCTCATTCCCCCACCTTTGGCGTCTCTCCTCCCTCACCCTTTGATGTCTCTCCCTCTCCCTTTGATGTCTCTCCTTCCCCTTTGATATCTCTCCTTTCTCACCCTTTGATGTCTCATTCCTCACCCTTTGATGTCTCTCCTTCCTCACCTTGATGTCTCTCCTTCTCTCACCCTTTGATGTCTCTCCTTCTCTATCCTTTGATGTCTCTCCTTCTCTCACCCTTTTGATGTCTCTCCTTCTCTCACCCTTTGGTCTCTCTCTTCTCTATCCTTGATGTCTCTCCTTCTCTCACCCTTTCATGTCTCCTTCTCTCACCCTTTGATGTCTCTCCTCCTCACCTTTGATGTCTCATTCCTCACCTTGAGTGTCTCTCCTTCCTCTTCCAGTGTCTCTCCTTCTCTCACCTTTGATGTCTCTCCCTTCTCTATCCCTTTGATGTCTCTCCTTCTCTCACCCTGTGTCTCCTTCTCTCCCTTTGATATCTCTCCTTCTCACCCTTTGATGTCTCTCCTTCTCTCACCTTGATATCTCTCCTTCCTCACCCTTTGATATCTCTCCTTCCTCACCCTTTGATGTCTCTCCTTCCTCACACTTTGATGTCTCTCCTTCTCTCACCTTTGATATCTCTCCTTCCTCACCCTTTGATGTCTCTCCTTCTCTCTTTGATGTCTCTCCTTCTCTCACCCTTTGATGTCTCTCCTTCTCTCACCCTTTGATGTCTCTCCTTCTCTATCCCTTTGATGTCTCTCCTTCTCTCACCTTTGATGTCTCTCCTTCTCTCACCTTGATATCTCTCTTCCTCACCCTTTGATGTCTCTCCTTCTCTCACCCTTTGATATCTCTCCTTCTCTCACCCTTTGATATCTCTCCTTCCTCTACCTTTGATATCTCTCCTTCCTCACCCTTTGATGTCTCTCCTTCCTCACCCTTTGATGTCTCTCCTCCCTCACCCTTTGATGTCTCTCCTTCTCTCACCCTTTGATATCTCCTTCCTCACCCTTTGATATCTCTCCTTCCTCACCTTTGATGTCTCTCCTTCCTCACCCTTTGATGTCTCTCCTTCTCTCCTTTGATATCTCTCCTTCCTCACCTTTGATGTCTCTCCTTCTCTACCTTTGATGTCTCTCCTTCCTCACCCTTTGATGTCTCTCCTTCTCTCACCTTTGATATCTCCTTCCTCACCTTTGATGTCTCTCCTTCTCTCACCCTTTGATATCTCTCCTTCCTCACCTTTGATGTCTCTCTTCCTCACCCTTTGATATCTCTCCTTCCTCCCCTTTGTCTCTCCTTCCTCACCCTTTGATGTCTCTCCTTCCTCACCCTTGATGTCTCTCCTTCCTCACCCTTTGATGTCTCTCCTTCTCTCACCTTTCTATCTCTCCTTCCTCACCCTTTGGTCTCTCTCCTTCTCTCACCCTTTGATGTCTCTCCTTCTCTCACCCTTTGATATCTCTCCTTCCTCACCTTTGATGTCTCTCCTTCCTCACCTTTGATATCTCTCCTTCCTCACCCTTTGATATCTCTCCTTCCTCACCTTTGATGTCTCTCCTTCCTCACCCTTTGATATCTCTCCTTCTCTCACCCTTTGATGTCTCTCCTTCTCTATCCTTTGATGTCTCTCCTTCTCTCACCCTTTGATGTCTCTCCTTCTCTCACCCTTTGATGCTCTCTCCTTCCCTCACCCTTTGATGTCTCTCCTTCTCTCACCCTTTGGTCTCCCTTCTCTCACCTTTGATGTCTCTCCTTCTCTATCCCTTTGTGTCTCTCCTTCTCTCACCCTTTGATGTCTCTCCTTCCTCTCACCTTTGATATCTCTCCTTCCTCACCCTTTGATGTCTCTCCTTCTCTCCTTTGATATCTCTCCTTCCTCACCCTTTGATGTCTCTCCTTCCTCACACTTTGATGTCTCTCCTTCTCTCACCCTTTGATGTCTCTCCTTCCTCACCTTTGATGTCTCTCCTTCTCTCACCTTGATGTCTCTCTCCTCTATCCCTTTGATGTCTCTCCTTCTCTCACCCTTTGATGTCTCTCCTTCTCACCTTTGATATCTCTCCTTCCTCACCCTTTGATGTCTCTCCTTCTCTCACCCTTTGATATCTCTCCTTCCTCACCTTTGATGTCTCTCCTTCCTCACCTTTGATGTCTCTCCTTCTCTCACCCTTTGATGTCTCTCCTTCTCTCACCCTTTGATTCTCTCCTTCTCTCACCCCCTGTGTCTCTCCTTCTCTATCCTTAGTTCCTTCTCTCACCCTTTGTGTCTCTCCTTCTCTCACCCCTTTGATATCTCTCCTTCCTCACCTTGATGTCTCTCCTTCTCTCACCCTTGATATCTCTCCTTCCTCACCCTTTGATGTCTCTCCTTCCCCCTTGATATCTCTCCTTCCTCACCCTTGTTCTCATTCCCCCCTGCGTTCTCTCCACCCTTTGATTTCTCCTCACTGATGTCCTCCTTCCCTTTGATGTCTCTCCTTCCTCACCTTTGATGTCTCATTCCTCACCCTTTGATGTCTCTCCTTCCTCACCCTTTGATGTCTCTCCTTCTCTCACCCTTTGATGTCTCTCCTTCTCTATCCTTTTGATGTCTCTCCTTCTCTCACCCCTGTGTCTCTCCTTCTCTCACCCCTTTGATGTCTCTCCTTCTCTATCCCTTTGATGTCTCTCCTTCTCTCACTGCCCTGTGCTCTCTCCTTCTCTCACCCTTTGGCTCTCCTCCCTCACCCTTTGATGTCTCATTCCTCACCCTTTGATGTCTCTCCTTCCTCACCCTTTGATGTCTCTCCTTCTCCACCCTTTGATGTCTCTCCTTCTCTATCCTTTGATGTCTCTCCTTCTCTCCCTTTGATGTCTCTCCTTCTCTCACCTTTGATATCTCTCTTCCTCACCTTTGATGTCTCTCTTTCCTTTGTTTCTCCCTTTGATATCTCTCCTTCCTCACCCTTTGATGTCTTCATTCCTCCTTTTGATTCTCTCTTCTCCCTTTGATATCTCTCCTTCCTCACCCTTTGATGTCTCTCCTTCTCTCTCACCCTTTGATGTCTCTCCTTCTCTCACCCCTTTGATGTCTCTCCTTCTCTCACCTTTGATGTCTCTCCTTCTCTATCCCTCTGATGTCTCTCCTTCCACCTTTGATGTCTCTCCTTCTCTCACCCTTGATATTCTCTCCTTCCTTCTCTTTGATGTCTCTCCTCCTCTCACCCCTTTGATATCTCTCCTTCTCTCACCTTTGATGTCTCTCCTTCCTCCCTTGATTCTCCTTCCTCACCCTTTGATGTCTCTCCTTCCTCACCTTTGATGTCTCTCCCTCAGTGTCTCTCCTTCTCTCCCTTGATATCTCTCCTTCCTCACCCTTTGATATCTCTCCTTCCTCACCCCTTTGATGTCTCTCCTTCCTCACCCTTTGATGTCTCTCCTTCCTCACCCTTTGATGTCTCCCTTCTCTCACCCTGATATCTCTCCTTCCTCACCCTTTGATGTCTCCTCCTTCTCTCACCTTTGATGTCTCTCCTTCCCTCACCCTTGTGTCTCTCCTTCTCTCACCTTTGATATCTCTCCTTCCTCACCCTTTGATGTCTCTCCTTCTCTCACCCTTTGATATCTCTCCTTCCTCACCCTTTGATGTCTCTCCTTCCTCACCCTTTGTATCTCTCTCCTTCCTCACCTTGATATCTCTCCTTCCCTCACCAGTGTCTCTCCTTCCTCCTTTGATGTCTCTCCTTCCTCACCCCTTTGATGTCTCTCCTTCTCCCCCTTCCTCCTCCTTCCTCCTTTATTCTCTCTCCTTCTCTCACCCTTTGTCTTCCTTCCTCTTGTTCTCTCCTCATTGATGTTCTCCTTCCTCACCTTTGATATCTCTCCTTCCTCACCTTGATATCTCTCCTTCCTCCCCTTTGATGTCTTTCCTTCTCTCACCTTTGATGTCTCTCTTCTCTATCCCTTTGATGTCTCTCCTTCTCTCACCCTTTGATGTCTCTCCTTCTCTCACCCTTTGATGTCTCTCCTTCCTCACCTTTGATGTCTCTCCTTCTCTACCCTTTGATGTCTCTCCTTCTCTCACCCCTTTGATGTCTCTCCTTCTCTATCCCTTTGATGTCTCCTTCTCTCACCCCTTTGATGTCTCCTTCTCTCACCCTTTGATATCTCTCCTTCCTCTTCCTTGATGTTCTCTTCTCATCCTTTGATGTCTCTCCTTCTCTCACCCTTTGATGTCTCTCCTTCTCTCACCTTCAATGTCTCCTTCTCACCCTTTGATGTCTCTCCTTCTCTCACCCTTTGATGTCTCTCCTTCTCTCACCCTTTGATGTCTCTCCTTCTACCCTTTGATGTCTCTCCTTCTCCTTTGATGTTCTTCTCTACCTTTGATATCTCCTTCCTCACCCTTTGATGTCTCTCCTTCTCTCACCTTTGATATCTCTCCTTCCTCACCTTTGATGTCTCTTCCTCTCACCCTTTGAGTCTCTCTCCTTCTCTCACCTTGATGCTCTCTCCTTCCTCACCCTTTGATGTCTCTCTCTTCTTTTGTGTCTCCTTCTCTATCCCTTTGATGTCTCTCCTTCTCTCACCCTTTGATGTCTCTCCTTCTCTCACCTTTGATGTCTCTCCTTCCTCACCCTTTGATGTCTCTCCTTCTCTCACCTTTGATATCTCTCCTTCCTCACCCTTGATGTCTCTCCTTCTCCTTTTGATATCTCTCTTCCCTACCCTTTGGTGTCTCTCCTTCCTCACCCCTTGATCTCTCTCCTTCTCTCACCTTTGATGTCTCTCCTTCCTCACCTTTGATGTCTCTCCTTCTCCCCTTTGTGTTCTCCTTCCTCACCCTTTAATGTCTCTCCTTCCTCACCTTTGATGTCTCCTTCTCTCACCTTTGTGTCTCTCCTTCTCTCTGCGTTTGTCTCTCCTTCCTCACCTTTGATGTCTCTCCTTCTCTCACCTTTGTCTCTCCTTCCTCCTTTGATGTCTCTCCTTCTCTCACCCTTTGATATCTCTCCTTCCTCACCCTTTGATGCCTTCTCTCACCTTTGATATCTCTCTTCCTCCTCCTTTGATGTCTCTCCTCCCTCACCCTTTAGTATCTCTCCTTCTCTACCCTTTGATCTCTCCTTCCTCACCCTTTGATGTCTCTCTTCTCTCACCTTTGATGTCTCTCCTTCCTCACCCTTTGATGTCTCTCCTTCTCTCACCCTTTGTTCTCTCCTTCTCTCACCCCTTTGATGTCTCTCCTTCTCTTCCCTTTGATGTCTCTCCTCTCTCACCCTTTGATGTCTCTCCTTCTCTCACCTTGATCTCTCTCCTTCCTCACCCCTTTGATGTCTCTCCTTCTCTCACCCTTTGATATCTCTCCTTCCTCACCCTTTGATGTCTCCTTCTCTCACCCTTTGATTCTCTCCTTCCTCACCCTTTGATATCTCTCCCTTCTCTCACCTTTGATGTCTCTCCTTCTCTCACCCTTTATGTCTCTCCTTCCTCACCCTTTGATGTCTCTCCTTCTCTCACCTTTGATATCTCTCCTTCCTCACCTTTGATATCTCTCCTTCTCTCACCTTTGGTGTCTCTCCTCCTCACCCTTTGATGTCTCATTCCTCACCTTTGATGTCTCTCCTTCCTCACCTTTGATGTCTCTCCTTCTCTCACCTTTGATGTCTCTCCTTCTCTATCCCTGTGTCTCTTTCCTTCTCTCACCCTTTGATATCTCCTTCCTCACCTGTGTCTCTCCTCTCTCCTTACCCTGATGTCTCCTTCTCTCACCTTTAATGTCTCTCCTTCCTCACCCTTTAATGTCTCTCCTTCCTCACCCTTTGTGTCTCTCCTTCTCTCCCCCCTTTGATGTCTCTCCTTTCTTGCCTTGATGTCTCTCCTTCTCTCACCCTTTGATGTCTCTCCTTCTCTCTTTAATTTCTCTCCTTCCTCACCTTTTTGTCTCTCCTTCCTCACCCTTTATTCTCTCCTTCTCACCCTTTGGTGTCTCTCCTTCTCTCCCCTTTGATGTCTCTCCTTCTCTCACCTTTAATGTCTCTCCTTCCTCACCCTTTAATGTCTCCTCTTCTCTCTCTCACCTTTGATGTCTCTCCTTCTCTCCCAGTTCCTCTTTCTCCTCATTCATCATCATCTCCTGAGAGTATTTTTTCGCCTCCTCTATCTCTCTCTCCTTTGATACACTTTTATTCTCCATTATTTTTCTTCCCTTGTTAATTCTCCTCTTTCATTCAGTTCCTTTTTTATTTTTTCTTGTTCCTTTGTTCTATGTTCTTCGTATTCTCTGAGTCTTTATTTTTTTTATTCTTTATTTCCTTTACTTGCTTTCATAATTCTATCTATCAATCTATCTATCTGTCTGTCTATCTGTCTGTCTGTCTGTCTGTCTGTCTTTCTTTCTATCTATCTATCCTACTCCTCGTTCGTTTTCTTTCTATCTTTCTTCTCTGCCATTTCCCTCCTTCCTTCCTTTCTTCCTTCCTTTTCCTGCTCTCTCTACTCTTTCTCATTTTCTCTCCTCCTTGCTTTCTATCTCCTTTGTCTCCCATATTCTCTTCTTTCTCTCTTCCTCCTTCTTCTCCTCCTTCTTTTCTTTCTCCTCTCCATCATTCTCCTTTTCTTTCTCTTCTTCTCCTCCTCCTTCCTCTCTATCTCCTCCTCCTCTCCTTCTCCTTCACTATCTCTCCTCTTCCTCCCCTTTCTCTACCTTTCCCTTCAGCCTCGCCTCTCCTCCCCCCCTCCTCCTCGCCCCCTCCTCCTCGCCCCCTCCTCCTCGCCCCCTCCTCCTCGCCTCTCCTCCTCGCCTCTCTCCTCGCCCCCCTCCTCCTTCCCCCCTCCTCCTCCGCCCCCTCCTCCTGGCCCCCCCTCCTTGCCCCCTCCTCCTCGCCTCTCCTCCTTCCCCTCCTCCTGGCCACCCCCTCCTCGCCCCTTCCCCCCCGGCCTGGTCGTTCTTTAACATGTGTGTAGGACTGAATAATGTAAGTCTGGCTTCTCCTCGCTTTTTTGGTTTGAAAGTTAAGTTGGACGAGTTTTGTGGTCACCAGTGTTGCTTTTATCTTGCTTAGAGACTGCTACTACTACTACTACCTACTACTACTACTACTTTTTTTGTGGCCTCAGCCTCCCCAATAGCCATTCCTTCACCACCATTTTATTGCCTTAATATTAAATATCCTAATACATAAGTAACTATCCTAGCTGTGTTGAGTTGGTTGAGCGACAGATCTATGCGGCATTGGTGACTTTAGCCTCATAGTCAATATCTGCAACTGTTGTCGACTTTGGAGCCGATGCTCTCTGTTCCTGAGGCAAGAGCCAGACCTAGAGAAGGACAGTCGACATCTCATCAGGCTGTAACATAACTTCTGGGCGAATCTGGCATAAGCATCTTGCACTTGGTCATCCACCAGGGTTGTGAACACTAGAGGTAAGCTGCCTTGATCAACGTTCTGAATTCTCTCCCCGTTTGCCCTTATCTTGTCGTTCTCGTTTCCTCCTGTGTGCAGCATCGAGGTTAAGATACGGTGACATGCGACCATGGGATCAAATCTTGATGTCGAAGAAGGCTCGCTGTCGCGTCCAGAATCCTCGGCACTGGTAACACGCTTCGTAGATGTTTGAAGTCCTGTGTTGGAAAATCTCACCGTCCAATGGAAGGAGGTCTGTTCTACCATGACATCTGTAGATTTCCTTCAACTTATTTTGCTGTGAGATCCTTACTTCGTCATGCCTCATGCATTGTATGCCCCTTTCTTGCACACCATTGCGTGAACGACGTCATAGGAAGAGCCACACACGCATTGGGGAAAACCTTCTACTGGCCTACCATGCCTTAGAGCAATGGCATCTGTAAATTCTTGTTTATTGAGACAGAAACTACGACTACGTGGCCTCAGCCTCCTCAATAGCCATGCCTTCGCCACCATTTTATTACCTTAATATTAAATATCCTATATACATAAGTAGCTATCCTGGCTGTGTTGCTGCTACTGCTACTACACTGCTACTACTACTACTACTACTACTACTACTAATAATAATAATAATAATAATATATTATTAATAATAATATATATAATAATATAAACAACTAGAAAAATAAAACAAAAACAATCATGAAATAAACACACTAGTACACGGCTGTCAGATCACGAATTTAATAATAATATTTATAATTGGTTTTTTGTAGATTGCAGCCGGTGGCTGAAAATATAGACTTACAATTGATTTAGACATAATGATATAATATGCATTGAATACATTTACAGGCTGTACAGTTTTGTGTGTGTGTTCCTGTTCATTATCATATATCTCCTATCCCTCTTTCTTCTCCTTCCTCCTTTATTCTCCTCTTGCTCTCTCCCCTCCTTCTTTTCCTTCATTATTCCCCACTTTCTCTCTCCTCCTCCTCCTCCCCCTCGACCACCAGACAATAGATCACTCCATTTATTCTTCTCCCTTCTTTCCTCCTTTTCTCCCTCTCCCCTGACTCCTCTCATCTTTCTTATCTCCTTTCTCATTATTTCTTCCTTCTCAAGTTTCTCCTTCCCCTCTTCTTTATCCATTCTCTCTCCTTGTTCCACCCTTCCTTCCCTCCTCCTCCTCCTCTCATTCCACCATTCCCTCCCGTTTCCTTCCTATCCCTATCTCCTTAACAACGATAAATATAATAACAATAGGAGAAAAGATCAGAAGAAAGGAGGAAGAGCATTCTTTCACCTGGCCTGGTCATCACCCTCACCTGTGTGGCTACCTGGCGGAGGTAAGTGACAAGAGCCTTCAGGTAAATGGCGTAAGGTTGAGTTAGGTCCCAATTCCCCCTCCCCGATCCTCTCTCTCTCTCTCTCTCTCTCTCTCTCTCTCTCTCTCTCCCTCTCATCCTCCACCCTCCCTCCCCCTCCCCTTCCCACTCGCTTGTCAACTTGAGATGGCTGTGGTAATTGTTTGTTGTCTTCAGAGAGAGAGACATACATACATACATACATACATACATACATACATACATACTTACATACATACATACATATACATACATACATACATACATACATACATACATACATACATACATACATAAATACATACATGCATACATACATACATACATACATACATACATACATACATACATACATACATACATACGAAGATACAGACACACTCAGGACAAAAAAAAGAGGACAGAAACTGACAGATAGACACATAAAGACGAACACACAGAGACACATACAGACAGACAGACACAAAGACACACCCAGGTCAAAAAGAGACAGATAGAGACAGACAGATACATAAATACAGACACATACAGGCGAAGACAGATAGAAAAAAACGTACATACAAACACACAGACACAGGCCAAAAAAGACACAGAGACAGACTGATAGATACATACATAGACAAAAACATACATACACAAGCCCAAAAACACACACAAACAGATAAATACAGACACAGACAGACAAACACTTACAAACACTTACATAGAGAATATATATAAGAGTCTCCCTGGGCTCGACACAAAAGGCTGAACACACTTGGCGCTGAGTTACGGCTTTGTTAAATGTAGAAGTTCTAACAGGTAAGAAAAATATCTTCTTTGTATACCTGTGAGTCATAAATCAATCTCATTTGCATATTCCGTCCAGGTAAGTCTTGATATAATAATAATAATAATAATAATAATAATAATAATAATAATAATAATAATAATAATAATAATAATAATAATAATAATAATAATAATAATAATAATAATAATAATAATAATAATAATAATAATATATATGTAATAATAATAAATAATAATAATACAAAACAAGTGAAACGATATTTACTGAAAAGAGTCTGTCAGTCTCTCTGTCTGTCTGTCTGGCTGTCTGTCTGTCTGTCTGTCTGTCTGTCTGTCTGTCTGTCTGTCTGTCGTAAAACATATATAAATCTGCGTCATTAAGTGAACACAATATGAGGTCTAACCCAATCACTGATCACTGCATAGCACACCTGAATTACCCAGGTTAATTACAAGTGATCAACACACACACATACACACACACACACTTGATGCCGTCACGTGTAAACAATTAGGAAGATTCACTCATTAGCGATTTATGCCTAAGTGCTGTGTCATTCCCCCCACCACCCCCCCTTAGACTACCCCTACACCCTCCACACCCCTTAGACTACCCCCTACACCCTCCACACAACCTTAGACTACCCTTGACTACCCCCCTTTTCCTACCCCTCCTTCTCCTAACTCTTTCCTTCTCTACCTCCCCTCCCTCCCTACCCCTACCCCCCTCCCTCCCCTACCCCTACCCCTGTGCTGACGTGTGGATACTCATTCTCTTACTCATTATCTTCCTCCTCCTCCTCCTCCTCCTCCTCCTCTATCTCCCTCATCATCATCCTCATTGTATCTCATCATCTCTACTGTCTCTCACATCATCCTCTTCACTATCTCCCACATCCTTCTCCTCACTATCCTAACCTAATCTGACACTGACCTCTTCATTAACCTGACCTGACCTAACCTAACATTAACCTGACCTGACCTAACCTAACATTAACCTGACCTGACCTGACCTAACCTAACATTAACCTGACCTGACCTCAGCAATGCGACTCTCGACCTAACCTAACCTAACGAAACCTAACCTAACCACACACTAACAACCAGGCCTGAAGACTAACGAACTATGATCAACTATAACCGTCCCAGTATAATCACCACTCAACCACCGCAAACAAATACCAGTATAAAACAAAAAAACCTCAACGAGAAAATACCAGGTGTGACAAGAGGTGATTTTGTATTAAATAAAAACGACGTCAGCGGTTTTGGGTAATTGACAAGTACAATGACCCAACAACCATCTCCCTCTCCACCCTCTCCCGTCCTCTTTAAGGTCAAGGTCAAGGTACGGAGGTCAATTAGGGTTGGGTCAGTCTTCTCTGCCAATTCTGCACCAGGTTAATTAAATTGTTTTGCCACGATAAAAGTAGAAATGGTGATATAAAACGACTTTTCCCACACTGACTCATTGACGCATTTACCTGGTGACTCATTGATGCATATACCTGATGACTCATTGACACATTTACCTGATGACTCATTGACATTTACCTGGTGACTCATTGATGCATTTACCTGGTGACTCATTGACACATTTCCGGGTGACTCATTGACGCATTTACCTGATGACTCATTGACACATTTACCTGGTGACTCATTGACGCATTTACCTGGTGACTCATTGACACATTTACCGTGACTCATTGACGCATTTACATGGTGACTCGTTGACACATTTACCTGGTGACTCATTGACACATTTACCTGGTGACTCATTGACACATTTACCTGGTGACTCATTGACGCATTTACCTGGTGACTCATTGACACATTTACCTGGTGACTCGTTGACACATTTACCTGGTGACTCATTGACGCATTTACCTGATGACTCATTGACATTTACTTAAGTGGTGACTCAGAAACATTTCAGCTGGGGTCATATTTGGTTCGTTTCTGTAGTGAGTGACCAACCCTCTTATCTATACACACACACACACACACACACACACACACACACACACACACACACACACACACACCCCACACACACACACAATCCTTCCCTCTCTCTCCCCCCACCAATCCTTCCCTCTCCCCCACTAATCCTCTCCCTCCCCCACCAATCCTCTCCCTCCCCCACCCCCCACTCCCTCTACCATATACACAAGCCACAGGGTACACGAGCGCTCAAGTAGTGGACAAATTTACAATGCGAGCCCTTGAGTGAGTGTTGACGGGGGAGCGGGAGGTGAGCAAGTAACCCGAGGCAACCTCTGTAATATTGTACTGCTGTCGAACGTAATTATGTATTGTGTCCTCGTCTACACTACAACCCGGTTTTTACTTTCTGTACCTGAATACCTGTGTCGTTACCTCCATATACACCAGTAATTATAACCTGTACCTGCGTCTTTACCGGCGTCTGTACCTGCGTCTTTACCTGTACCTGCGTCTTTACCTACACCTGTACCTGCGTCTTTACCTACACCTGTACCTGCGTCTTTACCTGTACCTGTACGTGTGCCTTTAACCAAATTTAATCCCCAAATTTAGGTCAGATACCTCATTAAAAATCTCATCTGCCTAAGTTAGTTCTCGTTCCATTTTCCTTTTATCATATTTTTCGTGTTATTAAATTCACCAAGTTATAAAGTTAGTGTTGTGAGACTCTGTTATTTATTGTGTGTGTGTGTGTGTGTGTGTGTGTGTGTGTGTGTGTGTGTGTGTGTGTGTTCATATATTGTAAACATTAAACAAAATAAATATAAATTGTCTTTGGAACGCCGGTGTAAATTATAATTGAAGGAATGATGATGATGATGATGATGATGATGTGTAATGATGATGATGATGATGATGATGATGATGATGATGATGATGATAATGATGATGATGATGATGATGATGATATTGATGATGATGATGATGATGATAAATAAAATCCAGAGAAAAAATCGACAGATGAAAAATTTAAACAGACAAAAGAAGAAGAAAAGGAAAATAAAGGGAAGAAGAAGAATAACAAGAACAAGAAGAACAAGAACAAAGAACAAGAACACCAAAAATCCACAGAAAAATAATCACTTCTATAAAAAATAAACATGAAAAATATAAAAAACCCGATGGACCTCTTGTGTCAAACCGGAATTTTACAAACTTTCGGACGATTTGCATTTTATGACCAGAAAGTATCGTCGGGTAAAAGGTATCCGATTTTAAGCGCTGAAGAAAATCTGCTCAAACGGGGGAGAAAGTTTTGCTGCCGTGTTACTCCTGGTCGACCATTATGGGTTGTGGTAGTGTGTGTGTGTGTGTGTGTGTGTGTGTGTGTGTGTGTGTGTGTGTGTGTGTGTGTGTGTGTGTGTGTGTGTGTTACTCCTGATCCACCATAGTTAAAATTTATAAAGATTAAGCGAATAAAAAATTATATAAGTTGAAAATAATAATAATAATAATAATAATAATAATAATAATAATAATAATAATAATAATAATAATAATAATAATAATAATAATAAAATAATAATAATGAATAACAATAATAAATGTGGTGGTAATAACAGCAACAAATCAACAACCCACAACACGTAATTAATCACAAAAACTACGAAAAAAATCACAACTAATCCCCCAAAATATTAACCAAAAAATAAACAGTCTGGTGTAATAGAGTGGCCGGTTATTACGGTCGACTAGCTGTTAATGACACTCAGTGAATGACGCATTACAGTACAGATTACGTGTTATGCCTCGCGTGTTGATGATGTTTGGGGTGTAGCTGTGTGTAGGTGGTGGTGGTGGTGGTGGTGGTGGTGGTGGTGGTGGTGGTGGTGGTGGTGGTGGTGGTGATGGTGGTGGTGGTGGTGGTGGTGGTGGTGGTGGTGATGGTGGTGGTGGTGGTGGTGGTGATGGTGGTGGTGGTGTGGTGGTGGTGGTGGTGTGGTGGTGGTGGTGGGTGGGGTGGGGGTGGTGGTGGTGGTGGTGGTGGTGGTGGTGGTGGTGGTGGTGGTGGTGGTGGTGGTGGTGGTGGTGGGTTGGTGGTGTGTGGTGATGGTGATGGTGGTGGTGTGGTGGTGGTGGTGGTGGTGGTGGTGGTGGTGGTGGTGGTGGGGGTGGTGGTGGTGGTGGTGGTGGTGGTGGTGGTGGTGGTGGTGGTGGGGTGGTGGTGGTGGTGGTGGTGGTGGTGGTGGTGGTGATGGTGGTGGTGGTGATGGTGGTGGTGATGGTGATGGTGGTGGTGGTGGTGATGTGGTGGTGGTGGTGGTGGTGGTGGTGGTGGTGGTGGTGGTGGTGATGGTGGTGGTGGTGGTGGTGGTGGTGATGGTGGTGGTGGTGGTGGTGGTGGTGGTGGTGGTGGTGGTGGTGGTGGTGGTGGGTGGTGGTGGTGATGGTGGTGGTGGTGGTGGTGATGGTGGTGGTGGTAATACTGCATCAAATAGATCAAGCATTATGCATCATATTAAATCCTTTTCATGCGAGTTATCACGATGGTTTTGTGTGTGTGTATGTGTGTGTGTGTGTGTGTGTGTGTGTGTGTGTGTGTGTGTGTGTAATCATGTCATATTGTTGATGTAATAAATTTACTTAATAGTTAAAAGATCGTAATTTATGACATTCAAACTCTCTCTCTCTCTCTCTCTCTCTCTTTTCCTCTTGTCCCTCCTACACCACACCACCCGGCGGCAGGTCTCCCAGGTGTTGGCCACTCACCACGCATATATCAGGCCTCTGCGACAACCCCGAAACATATTATACGATACACGATATGTGATATACTGCCTCATGAATCACGGTTAGATGACCTCCAGCCGGCACTCTAGAGGCCAAGACGACCCCCAGACACCCCCTCACATCCCCTCCCTACCCCCTTACCTCTACCACCCCCCTTCCTTGCGGCACCTCATCTCTCCAGCCACCAGTCACGTAAATAACAAGGTGTCTCAAAAATTGTATACACCCTCTTTTATAGATTTCCCCCCTTATTCTCTTCATTCCTTCCCTCCTTCCCTCCTCCTTCCTACCTTCCCTTCCAAGCCTCTCTCCCTTCTCTCTCACTCCCTCACTCACTCCTTCACCGTTGCAAATATGATGAATACAAACATTCACACGCTCTCCAGGACAAAATCCACAAGGCAGAGTGTATACATTTTTTTGAGACACACTATATCTCGTCCGTGTATTGCCAATCAAGACGAGAAGTTGTGCATGATTTCTGATCCATCACCGACGAGGAGGCTCACCTGATGGTCTCTACCTAGCAACCATAAATTGACTCTCACCTGGTTGATGGGTTGACCAGACTTGACAACATGGTAGGAAGGAAAGTCTGTATGTTTGTATGGTAGACGTGTATGTGAGTGTGTATAGTAGAAAGAATATAACACTTGATATGTATGGTAACAGTCATATGGTAGAATATATGTATGGTAGAAGAATAGTATGGTGGTCATGTATGGTAGGAGTATGGTATGAAAGGGGGGGGGATAAGGGGGGGAGGTGTATGTGGTTGATGGAGGTGGGAGGTAATCCATCTCTATCTAACTCACTCTCCCTCACCTCCTCTCCCCCCTCCCCCCCCTCCCCTCTCCTTGACTACTATGTGACAATCAATTAGGTGTTTCAACCCTATTAGTCACCCTACCAGTCACTCACCCGGATCACGGAGGGAGGAAAGGGGGCTAGAGAAGGAGGGAGGAGGGGGAGGAGGGAGAGAGGGAGGGAGAAGGCAGGGGGGAGGAAGGCCATACATAGCCCTGGGCCTGGGGATCACCCTAAATCACTTTACCTGGACAACCCTTCTATCCACCGGTCTCTAAGCTCTTGACTGTCCATCTCTCACTTGTCCCTCACTGTCTCTCACTTGTCCCTCACTGTCTCTCACTGTCCCTCACTTGTCCCTCTTGACCCACCTCTCCTCACTGTCCCTCAGGCAGGTAGGGAGGAGCACAGCCCACCTGTTAATAAGTCAGGGCGGCAGGTAACCAGGTTTTGTCCTCCGCTAATGAGTCAATCCGGGGAAGGTGTGTGTGTGTGTGTGTGTGTGTGTGTGTGTGTGTGTGTGTGTGTGTGTGTGTGTGTGTGTGTGTGTGTGTGTGTGGAAAGGAGCGAGAAGCATAAAGAAAACATAAGAGAGAGACAGTAAAACAAATTTTAAGTTACAATTAAAAATAAAACGAAAAAAACAGCGAAAGAAAATCAGTAAAACCAAAGGGAGAGTCGGGAAAGTTTTATATAGAGGGAGGGAAGGGGAGGGAGGGAAGGGAGGAGGGAAGGGAGGAGGAGGGGGAGGAGGAGGAGGAGGGAGGAGGAGGAGAAGGAGGGAGGAGAGGAGGGAGGGAGGAAGGAGGCAGGGGAGGGAGGAAGGGAGAGAGGGAGGAAGGAGGAGGAGGGAGGGAGGGGTAGAGAGGGAGGGAGGGAGAGAGGGAGGGAAGGAGGGAGGGGAGGAGGGAGGAGGGAGGGAGGAAGGAGGGAGGGAAGGGGGAGAGAGGGAAGGAGGGGAGGGAGAGAGGGAGGGAAGGGGAGGGAGAGGAGGGAAGGGGAGAGAGGGAGGAAGGAGGGAGGAGGAGGGAGGAAGGGGAAGGGGAGAGAGGGAGGAAGGAGGGAGGGAGGAGGGAGGGGGGGGAGAGAGGGCGGAAGGAGGGAGGGAGGGAGGGAGGAAGGGGGGAGAGAGAGAAGAAGGAGGAGGGAGGAGGGATGGGGGGAGAGAGGGAGGGAAGGAGGGAGGGAGAAAGGGCAAGTGACAAATGCACAGAGGGGAGGACAAACACCTCAGCACGGCTTCAGGGAGAGGAGGGAGATAGGAGATGAACGCCTAGGTGAGGTGTGTGTGTGTGTGTGTGTGTGTGTGTGTGTGTGTGTGTGTGTGTGTGTGTGAGGCCCAGGGCGGTCGTCTTTAATGGTAGTTCGAGGGACACATCCATCCTCCACCTCCCTCCCGTCACTCCCTCTCCCCACCTTCGTCACCTCCCCTTACCCCTCGTCACCTCCTTGCCCCTCTCACCCCACCATGAAGTTCAGGGGGTGGAGGAGGTCGAGTGGCGGTGGTGGTGTCGTGGTCGTTCTGAGGTCACTGCTTTTCACCACCCAACCCTCTCTCCCTCATTCCCTCTCTCCCTCACTCAACCTCTCCTCACTCTACCTCCTCACTTCTACCTCTCCTCACTTACCTCCCTCACTCTACCTCTTCCTCACTTTACCTCCCTCACTCTACCTCTCCCTCACTCTACCTCCTCACTTTACCTCTCCTCACTCTACCTCTTCCTCTACCTCTCACCTCCTCACTCTCCCTCACTCTACCTCTCCCCACTTTACCTCTCTCCTCACTCTTACCTCTCCTCACTTTCCCCTCTCCCTCACTTTACCTCTCCCTCACTCTACCTCTTCCTCACTTTACCTCTCCCCACTCTACCTTAACTAGATACGTTCTTTACCATCAGTTAGAGACAAATTCAAGAGAGAGAGAGAGAGAGAGAGAGAGAGAGAGAGAGAGAGAGAGAGAGAGAGAGAGAGAGAGAGAGAATCATAGAAAAGAGTCTGTATCATAATTTTTTTCTGGGTGTCTAGTGATGGTGTCTAGTGATGGTGTCTAGTGATGGTGTCTAGTGATAGTGTCTAGTGATGGTGTCTAGTGATGGTGTCTAGTGATGATGTCTAGTGATGGTGTCTAGTGATGGTGTCTAGGATAGTGTCTAGTGATGGTGTCTATGATAGTGTCTAGTGATGATGCCTAGTGATGGTGTCTAGTGATGGTGTCTAGTGATAGTGTCTAGTGATGGTGTCTAGTGATGGTGTCTAGTGATGGTGTCTAGTGATGGTGTCTAGTGATGGTGTCTAGTGATGGTGTCTAGTGATAGTGTTCAGTGATGGTGTCTAGTGATGGTGTCTAGTGATGGTGTCTAGTGATAGTGTCTAGTGATGGTGTCTAGTGATGGTGTCTAGTGATGGTGTCTAGTGATGGTGTCTAGTGATGGTGTCTAGTGATGGTGTCTAGTGATGGTGTCTAGTGATAGTGTCTAGTGATGGTGTCTAGTGATGGTGTCTAGTTATGGTGTCTAGTGATAGTGTCTAGTGATGGTGTCTAGTGATGGTGTCTAGTATGGTGTCTAGTGATGGTGTTCTAGTTGGTGTCTAGTGATGGTGTCTAGTGATGGTGTCTAGTGATGGTGTTCAGTGATGTTGTCTAGTGATGGTGTTCAGTGATAGTGTCTAGTGATGGTGTCTAGTGATGGTGTCTAGTGATGGTGTCTAGTGATGGTGTCTAGTGATAGTGTCTAGTGATGGTGTCTAGTGGTGTCTAGTGATGGTGTCTAGTGATGGTGTCTAGTGATGGTGTCTAGTGATGGTGTCTATGATGGTGTCTAGTGATGGTGTCTAGTGATGGTGTCTAGTGATAGTGTCTAGTGATGGTGTCTCAGTGATAGTGTCTAGTGATGGTGTCTAGTGATGGTGTCTGTGATGGTGTCTAGTGATGGTGTCTAGTGATGGTGTCTAGTGATGGTGTCTAGTGATGGTGCCTAGTGATGGTGTCTAGTGATGGTGTCTAGTGATGTGTCTAGTGATGGTGTCTAGTGATGGTGTCTAGTGATGGTGTTCAGTGATGGTGTCTAGTGATGGTGTTCTAGTGATGGTGTCTAATGATGTGTCTAGTGATGGTGTTCAGTGATGGTGTCTAGTGATTTCATGATGGTGTCTAGTGATGGTGTTCAGTGATGGTGTCTAATGATGGTGTCTAGTGATGGTGTCTAGTGATAGTGTCTAGTATGGTGTCTAGTGATGTGTTTAAATGATAGTGTCTAGTGATGTTGTCTAGTGATGGTGTCTAGTGATGGTGTCTAGTAATGGTGTCTAATGATGTTGTCTAGTTAACGTTGATCGGATGGTTATTTTTGTGTAATTAACCTGGTCAGTTAAGTGCGTTCTACAAGTTACGAGGAATATGGCGGTAGGAACCTTACTGGATCCTTGGCTACGGGTAGAGATCCTGCAGGAAGTGGTAGGAGGGTGTAGTGTAGGGGATCCTCCACCATAAGGGAGCGTGAAGGAGGCTCATATTCCGTCTTCCCCACCTCCCTCAGCCTACCTTCAGGTAACATTAACAGGTGTGGTTCTCCAACCTTCAAGCTTGGTGGTGACCCTTTTGAGTTCCTGCCACAAAACAACGACAGTACGAGCAAATAACATCGCCTGACGTTCGCCTCCAACCCTCAATAACACGCTTATGAGAGTTACGCCAGACGACCGTTCACCCATCTTTTGCCTGTCGTAGCGCTCCTTTACGACACAAATCATTCCCAACGATGGCTTCTCCTTCTGCAGTAGTGCCCCCTCCTCCCTCTCCTCTCCCAGGGCTCAGAAGACGATCGTCAGGGTGATCTGTTACCGTGAATACTTATCTCTCTCTCTCTCTCTCCCTCACAGACCATCAATAACCTCCCGCCCTCCATCCTTCCATCCTTCCTCCACCTCCTCCATGCGCCACTTCCTCTTCTCATCTATTCACTTCCTAATTCTTCATATCACTTCTCCCTCCCCTTTCTGCCTTCCTCCTTCCCCTCATTCCTTCCTCCCACCTCTACCCCCTACCAACATATTCCCTCACCCCCCCACCTCCTCCTCCTTCCCCTCACCCCTACCACCTCCTCCTCCTCCTCACCCCCTCTCCCTCTTCCCTCTCAAGGACGTCATCTCGCTCTTTCCATCAGTGATATTTTGATTTCCTCTCCAACTAGTAAAGACTCTCCCACTTCTCTCCCTTACCTCCACCCCTACCCACCATCTCTTACCTCCACCCCTACCCACCATCTCTCCTCCTCACCTCCACCCCTACCCACCATCTCTCTCTCCACCCCTACCCCCTTCCTTCCCTCCCTCCTTCCGCCCCTTCCTCCTTTCACGTCGTTCTTCAGAAGCCAAACAAACTCTCGATGCAAATCAGTTTTATTTTTGTTTTTTTTTATCTCCTCCGTCAAGCGAACACGTTAATGAAGGCGTAGTCAACAAGATTCTCTCTCTCTCTAAATATAAACTACACAGAGACAGGTAATGTGTACAATTAACCAAACCACTTTTTTAATTCAATAATTCAAATCAGGTCAAAATCATCGACTGTTTCACCTTTTACACCTTTGTCATCCGTGTGTGTGTGTGTGTGTGTGTGTGTGTGTGTGTGTGGTGTGTGTGTGTGTGTGTGTGTGATATTAATAATACCCCTTTAACCTTTAGTTATATAATGAAAGATTACTATGTGAAATATTACCTAATGATTCTTCCTCTCAACGCACTTACAACACACTTACAACACACTTACAACAGACACACAACTCACTCTCAACTTCTATACACTCTGACAACACTCACACCAGCACCACACTCACAACACACTCACAACACACACCACACAACACTCTCACACCAACAACACACACTCACACAACACACCACACCTACAACACACACTCACACAACACACTCTCACACCAACAACACACACCACACAACACACTCACACAACACACTCACACCAACAACACACACTCACACAACACACTCCACACAACACACACTCACACCAACAACACACACTCACACAACACACTCACACAACACACTCACACAACACACCCACACAACACACCCACACCTACAACACACACTCACACAACACACTCTCACACCAACAACACACACTCACACAACACACTCACACAACACACTCACACCAACAACACACACTCACACAACACTCACACAACACACACTCACACCAACAACACACACTCACACAACACACTCACACAACACACTCACACAACATACTCACACAACACACTCACACAACACACTCACACAACACACACTCACACCAACAACACACTCACACAACACACACACCCACACAACACACTCACACAACACACTCACAACACTCTCACACCAACAACACACACACAACACACTCACACAACACACCCACACACAACACACACTCACACAAACACACACTCACACCAACAACACACACCTCAACACACTCACACAACACACTCACACACAACACACTCTCACACCAACAACACACTCACACAACACACTACACAACACACTCACACAACACACACTCACACCAACAACACACACTCACACAACACACTCACACAACACACTCACACCAACAACACACACCACACAACACACCACACAACACACTCACACCAACAACACACACTCACACAACACACCTCACACCAACAACACACACCACACCAACAACACACACTCACACAACACACTCACACAACACACACTCACACAACACACACTCACACAACACACACTCACACAACACACTCACACTATCACCGTCTCACAAATCACTGCTGCATAGACAGTCTGGGGGAGATTATCTGACCAATCAGCACACACACTACACAATAATACCTAAACAAATTCATCAGCCATTACCATAATTACCTCGAGGCACCAATCAACGAGCTTGTATTACACCTGTGATATTAGCTCAGCCAATCAAAGCCCATTTGGCATTATCAATATTAGTTCCATTAATCAGTACGCTTGTCTGACGTCACAAACGTTTGTTAATTGTAGCAGGTAAACAGAAAACGTTTATCACATATGCCAGGTAGAACTGTATAAATGTTTATGTATTAATAAATGTTTACCGTCACTTTAAAGACAAAAATATTACGAATAAAAAATATAAAATAGAAAAATAAACATTTATTTTAGGTAAGAAAAGTTATAGTGAAAATGTTTATTATGTAGCAGTTGATAATAATAATAATAATAATAATAATAATAATAATAATAATAATAATAATAATAATAATAATAATAATAATAATAATAATAATAATAATAATAATAATAATAATAATAATAATAGTAATAATAATAATAATAATAATAATAATAATAATAATAATAATAATAATATAATAATAATAATAATAATAATAATAACAATAACAATAATAATAATAATAATAATAATAACAATAATAATAATAATAATAATAATAATAATAATAATAATAATACAATAATACGGTCGAGTCTCAGTGTTAATACGACGCCATTTCTTCTCATGTATTTTAGAACCATCTTAAAGTCGAACACCAACACGAGCAATCACCAGCGCCCGACGAACGTTCCTGCCAGCACCAGCACAGGACTATCACACAAAGCTGGACGACTCAACCAACTTTCTAAACTTTCTTTCCCCGTTAATCCTTTCACTTAACTCCCTTAACTTTCTCTTCCGTTAGTCTATCTTCTTTAACTTACTCTCCCGTTAATGTTATCTTTATTATCTTTATCTTCCAATAACTTTCATACTCTTTCTTAACTTTCTCTCCCAACTTAATAATTTAACTTTTTTTTACTTTCTCGGCAAATTTTATCTAATTCTCAAAAGACCTTAACTGAATTAGGTTATGAATACGATAGCTTAACCCCCTTGAATATGAGCAACCCTTGAATACGATGACTTAACCCCTTGAATACGATGACTTAACCCTTCAGTACGATGACTTAATCCTTGGTATGATGACTTCCCTTTGAATACGATGACTTAACCCTTCAGTATGATGACAACCCCTTGAATACGATGACAACCCCTTGAATACGATGGCAACGCCAGATACGATGACTTAACCCGAATACGATGACAACGCCAGATACGATGACTTAATCGCTAGATACGATGACAACGCCAGTATGATGACTTAACGCCAGATACGATGACAAGCCCTTGAATATGATGACTTAACCCTTGAATACGATGACTTAACTTGAATACGGTGACTTAACCCCTTCAGTATGATGACAACGCCTGATACGATGTACCTTGAATACGATGACTTACTTATGAATACGATGACTTAACCCTTAGATACGATGACAACCCTTGAATACGATGACTTAATCCTTGAATATGATGACAACCTGAATACGATGACATGAATACGATGACTTAACCCCTTGAATATGATGACTTAACCCCAGATACGATGACTTAACCCCTTGAATACGATGACTTAACCCCGCCAGGCGATGACGCATGAATATGATGACTTAACCCTTGAATACGATGACTGAACCCTGGAATACGATGACTTAACCCTTGAATACGATGACAACCTGAATACGACTTAACCCCTTGAATACGATGCCCGCAGATACGATGACAATCGCCAGATACGATGACTTAACCCTTGAATACGATGACAACCCCTTGAATACGATGACAACCGAATGAGCCCCCATGATACGATGACTTAATCCTTGAATATGATGACAACCCAAGACGATGACTACCCCTTCAATACGATGACTTAACCCCTTGAATATGATGACAACCCTTGAATACGATGACTTAACCTTGAATACGATGACTTAACCCTTGAATACGATGACAACCCCCTTGAATACGATGACTAACCCCTTGAGTACGATGACTTAATCCCTTAGGTATGATGACCTTATGAATACGATGACTTAACTTGATGATGACTTATGAATATACGATGACAACCTTGAATACGATGACAACTGTGAATACGATGACTTAATCATGAATACGATGACTAACGCTTAGATATGATGACTTATGGAATGATGACAACCCCTTGAGTATGATGACAACCCTTGAATACGATGACAACCCCTTGAATACGATGGCTTAACCCTGTGTAGATGACAACCCAAATACGATGACAACGCCAGATACGATGACTTAACCCCTTGAATACGATGACAACCCCTTGAATGATGATAACCCTTGAATACGATGATGCAACCCTTGAATACGATGACTTAACCCGCCAGATACGATGACTTAACCCTTGAATACGATGACAACCCTTGAATACGATGACAACCCTTAGAATACGATGACTCCCCTTGAATACGATGACTTAACCCTTGAATACGATGACTTAACCCTTTGAATACGATGACTTAACCCCTTGAATACGATGACTTAACCCTTGAATACGATGACAACCCTTGAATACGATGACTTAACCCTTGAATACGATGACAACCCCTTGAATACGATGACTTAACCTGTGAATACGATGACTTAACCTGAATACGATGACAACCCCTTGAATACGATGACTTAACCCCTTGAATACGATGACTTAACCCCTTGAATACGATGACTTAACCCCTTGAATACGATGACTTAACCTTGGAATATGTATGCTTACATGAATACGATGACTTAACCCCTTGAATGATGACTTAACCCTTGAATACGATGACTTAATCCCTTGAATACGATGACTTAACCCCTGAATACGATGACTTTACCCCTTGAATACGATGACTTAACCCTTGAATGGTAGCTTAACCCCTTGAATACAACAACCCCTTGAATACGATGACTTAACCCCTTGAATACGATGACTTAACCCCTTGAATACGATGACAACCCTTGAATACATGACTTAACCCTTGAATACGATGACTTAACCCCTTGAATACGATGACAACCTGAATACGATGACTTAACAGAATACGATGACTTAACCCCTTGAATACGATGACTTAACCCCTTGATGTATGTGACTTAACCCCTTAAGATACGATGACTTACCTTGAGTATGATGACTTAACCCTTGAATACGATGAAACGCTTGGGTATGATGACAACCCCTTGAATACGATGACTTAACCCCTTGAATACGATGACTTGACCCTTGAATATGATGACTTAACCCCTTGAATACGATGACTTAACCCCTTGAATACGATGACAACCTTGAATGGATGACAACCCCTTAGTGTGATGACAACCCCTTGAATACGATGACAACTTCCCTTGAGTATGATGACCAACCCTTGAATACGATGACTTAACCCTTGAATACGATGACTCAAGGGTTAAAAAAACACTCACTTGAGAGAGACAGAGAGAGAGAGAGACAGAGAAAGACAAAGAGATAGATAGATAGATAGATGAATGGGGAGAATAAGAAGCAAAGAGATAGATAGATGGATGAGGAATAAGAAAGAGAGAGAGAGACAAGAGAGAGAGAGAGAGAGAGAGAGAGAGAGAGAGAGAGAGAGAGATAAAGAGAATGAGATGAGGAATGGGGGGGAGAAAGAGGGAGAGACCTCACACCTGCCATACAAATGCAAACCTACAAGGGAAGAGTTTGTTGTTATTGAATTTATTTAGGCATCAGGTGGTGGTGTTCCGGTGTCATAACGTTACTTGGCCTGGGTAAGAGAGAGTGACGTGTTCCTGGTACTGTTCTAGCTCTCTCTCTCTCTCTCTCTCTTTTATCCTTTTCTTTATACCTCTCTTTCTCCCATCTTCTGTCTCTTTCCACATCATAGTTAGTTCTCTTCCCTCCTCTCTCTCTCTCCTTTCTTTCTTCTCCCTCTCTCTTTCTCCCCTCTCTTTCCTCCTCCTCTCCCTCCCTCCTCTCTCCTCCCTCTCTCTCTCTCCCCTCTCTCTTTCCCCCCTCTCTTTCTCTCCCTTCTCTCTTTCTCTCCTCCCTCTCTCCCCCCCCTCCCCTCCCTCTCTCCCTCTCTCTTTCTCTCCCTCCCTCTCTCTTTCTCTCCCTCTCTCTCTCTCTCTCTCTCTCTCTCTGAGACTCGGACACACCATTACTTGACGAAAAACTTGGTCTATGTTTTTCGTCCCGTGTTGACTTATGTCTTCTTGTGAACCTCAGGAGAAGGAAATGATGGATGGTGTTGTAGTTGTTGTAGTTGTTGTAGTTGTTGTAGTTGTTGTAGTTATTGTAGTTGTTGTAGTTGTTGTTATTGTTGTTGTTGGTGTTGTTTAGTTTTTATCGTTGTTTTGTTTTTGTTATTGTTGTTAATGATATTGTTTTTTGTTTTTGTAGTTTTTGTAATTTGTTGTTAATGTTGAAATGACACACACACACACACACACACACACACACACATACACACACACACACACATACACAACACACACACACACACCTCCCTCTCTGACCAAATTCTGAAGGCGACAATTTCCCTCTAGATGTGAGGAACAAACACAACATTTACCTCTGAAAACATGTCAAGGAGGGAAGGGGAGGGAGGGAGGGAGGGGGAGGAAGGGAGGGAAGGGAAGGGAGGAAGGGGGAGGGAAGGAGGGGGAAGGGGGAGAGAAGGGAGGGGAGGAGGGAGAGGGGAGAGGGAGGAGGGAGGGAGGGAGGGAGGGAGGAGCTCACGTCAACACACCTGGCCGGACAACACATCCAGGGATTTACTTCTTGCAGCCAAAAAAGGTGTTTGTTTTGCCTTTATTCCCTCTGTTAGATATTTACATGTATATTGTATATGCATATGTATATATGTTATTGGTGGGTGTGGGGTGGTGGGGTGAGAGTACAAGGGTGAGGGTACAAGGATGAGGGTACAAGGATGAGGGTACAAGGATGAGGGTACAGGTGATTTTGGATGAGGTACAAGGATGAGGTACAAGGATGAGGGGATGAGGGTACAAGGATGGAACACAATGGTACACTCCGGCAGGGGAAATAAACCCTCCAGCACCGAAGAAACACAAATATAAACATAAATGTAAATTAAAAGGTAATTATGATGAACACCTCAATTATACAAAGTAATTAGTGGCAGTAAAGTGTATGTCACCATACCTATGGCTCGTTACCCCAGCAGGGTGGCGGAGGGGAGATGTCCTCCCTGACTCTATACAAAAATTAGTCCATCAAAGTCCTTCAGTGCGGCAGTTGTCCCCAGGCACAACTTTAATACCATTTTCCACACCACTTCTGAAGGGGGAGAGGTGTAGATGTGCGCCTCTCTCTCTCTGTAGTATATATATATGTGTGTGTGTGTGTGTGTGTGTGTGTGTGTGTGTGTGTGTATAGTGAACACAAACATCTAGTACAATGATCAACCATAATACTTCACGTAAGACGTTATGATATACCTCAACAATGTTAACTTGGTCCTCCTGAATTATAAATAAATCTGAGAAGCCGTGGCTTGGCATTAGTCTGCAGATATATAACACAACACAAGAAGCACTTATTCCGTACACATGGCAGCAGTGACCGCACCACGTCTACTTCTCTGACTGTAATGTTAAGTACCCACAGCAGGGTGCCCAGGGACTCGTAGGACAGGCGCGAGTGTGTTATCCACTCAACCACCGCACCAATACTTTTAGAAATCAATTGAAACTCGACGTGAAATGTATAATGAACCAACCGGAAAATTCAATGTTTGCTATTAATAAATACAAATTTGAATATATCTTAATATATTTTTTCTGGGCTTGTAAATATTACGTCATATTAAACAAAGGCTAAAGAGAGCTGGTCACATAAGCAAAGCGGCAGTATAGGGACAACCTCCCTGTCGTTAACATAAACACGACACACGGCGGCAGTATAGGGGACAACATCCACCTGTCGTTAACATAAACACGACACACGGCGCAGTACAGGGACGACATCCCACCTGTCGTTAACATAAACACGACACGGGGCAGTACGGGACGACTCCACTTGTCGTTAACATAAACGACACACGGCGGCAGTAGACGACCTCCTCACCTGTCGTTAACATAAACACGACACACGGCGGCAGTATAGGACGACTCCCACCTGTCGTTAACATAAACACGACACACGGCGGCAGTACGGGACGACATCCTCACTTGTCGTTAACATAAACACGACACACGGCGGCAGTATAGGACGACTCCTCACTTGTCGTTAACATAAACACGACACACGGCGGCAGTGGAGGACGACATCCCACCTGTCGTTAACATAAACACGACACACGGGCGCAGTACGGACAACATCCTCACTTGTCGTTAATATAAACACGACACACGGCGGCAGGACGACATCCTCACCTGTCGTTAACATAAACACGACACACGGCGGCAGTATAGGGACGACCTCCTCACCTGTCGTTAACATAAACACACACGGCGGCAGTACGGGGACAACATCTCACCTGTCGTTAACATAAACAACGGCGAGGGACGACCTCACTTGTCGTTAACATAAACGACCGCGGAAGGGACGACATCCCGTCGTTACAAACACGACACACGGCGGCAGTATAGGACGACCTCTCACTTGTCGTTAACATAAACACGACACACGGCGGCAGTATAGGACGACATCCCACCTGTCGTTAACATAAACCACGACACGGGGGAGTATAGGGACGACTCCTCACCTGTCGTTAAATAAACACGACACACGGCGGCAGTATAGGACGACATCCCACCTGTCGTTAACATAAACACGACACACGGGCGGCAGTATAGGACGACATCCACACTGTCGTTAACATAAACACGACACACGGCGGCAGTATAGGACGACATCCTCACCTGTCGTTAACATAAACACGACACACGGGCGCAGTATAGGGACGACATCCACACCTGTCGTTAACATAGACAAACACACGGCGGCAATAGGGACGACATCCTCACTTGTCGTTAACATAAACACGACACACGCGGCAGTATAGGACGATCCACCTGTCGTTAACATAAACACGACACACGGCGGCAGAGGACGACATCCTCACCTGTCGTTAACATAAACACGACAAACGGCAGTATAGGGACGACATCCACACTGTCGTAAATAACACGACACACGGCGGCAGTATAGGGACGACATCCTCACCTGTCGTTAACATAAACACGACACACGGCGGCAGAGGGGACGACATCCACACCTGTCGTTAACATAAACACGACACGGCGGCAGTATAGGACGACATCCACCTGTCGTTAACATAAACACGACACACGGCGGCAGTAGGGACGACATCCACCTGTCGTTAACATAAACACGACACACGGCGCAGTATAGGGACGACATCCACACCTGTCGTTAACATAAAACACAGCGGCAGTATAGGACGACATCCTCACTTGTCGTTAACTAAACACGACACACGGCGGCAGTATAGGACGACATCCTCACCTGTCGTTAACATACACGACACACGGCGGCAGTATAGGGACGACATCCACACCTGTCGTTAACATAAACACGACACACGGCGGCAGTATAGGGACGACATCCCACCTGTCGCAACATAAACACGACACACGGCGGCAGAAGGGACGACCACTTGTCGTTAACATAAACACGACACACGGCGGCAGTATAGGACGACATCCTCACCTGTCGTTAACATAAACACGACACACGGCGGCAGTATAGGGACGACTCCACCTGTCGTTAACATAAACACACACGGCGCAGTATAGGGACGACATCCCACTTGTTAACAAACACGACACACGGCGGCAGTATAGGACGACATCCTCACCTGTCGTTAACATAAACACGACACACGGCGCAGTATAGACGACATCCACCTGTCGTTAACATAAACCGACAACGGCGCAGTATAGGACGACATCCTCACCTGTCGTTACATAAACACGCACACGGCGGCAGTATAGGACGACATCTCACTTGTCGTTAACATAAACACGACACACGGCGCAGTATAGGACGACATCCTCACCTGTCGTTAACATAAACACGACACCGCGAGGACGATCCATTGTCGTTAACATAAACACGACACACGGCGGCAGTAAGGACGACATCCTCACTGTCGTTAACATAAACACACAGGCGAGTATAGGACGACATCCACACTTGTCGTTAACATAAACACGACACACGGCGGCAGTATAGGACGACATCCTCACCTGTCGTTAACATAAACACGACACACGGCGGCAGTAGGACGATTCTCACTTGTCGTTAACATAAACACGACACGCGGCGGCAGTATAGGGACGACATCCACACCTGTCGTTAACATAAACGCAACACACGGGCAGTATAGGGACGACATCCACACCTGTCGTTAACATAAACCACGACACGGCGGCAGTATAGGGACGACATCCACCTGTCGTTAACATAAACACGACACACGGCGGCAGTATAGGGACGACATCCACCTGGTTAACATAAACACGACACGGCGGCGGTATAGGGACGACATCCTCACCTGTCGTTAACATAAACACGACACGCACGGCGGCAGTATAGGGACGACATCCGCTTAACATAAACACGACACACGGCACAGTATAGGACGACATCCACACCTGTCGTTAACATAAACACAACACGGCGGCAGTATAGGGACGACCTCCCACTTGTCGTTAACATAAACACGACACACGGCAACAGTATAGGGACGACATCACCTGTCGTTAACATAAACACGACACACGGCGGCAGTATGGGGACGACATCCTCACCTGTCGTTAACATAAGCGGCGGCAGTATAGGACGACATCCACACTTGTCGTTAACATAAACACGACACACGGCAACAGTATAGGGACGACATCACACCTGTCGTTAACAAACACAACACACGGCGGCAGTATAGGGACGACCTCCCCACTTGTCGTTAACATAAACCGACACACGGCAACAGTATAGGGACGACATCACACCTGTCGTTAACATAAACACGACACAGGCGGCAGTATAGGGACGACATCCTCACCTGTCGTTAACATAAACACGACACACGGCGGTATAGGGACGACATCCACACCTGTCGTTGACATAAACACGACACACGGCGGCAGTATAGGGACATCCACACCTGTCTAACATAAACACGACACAGGCGGCGAGTATAGGACGACATCCCACCTGTCGTTAACATAAACACGACACACGGCGGCAGTATAGGACGACATCCTCACCTGTCGTTAACATAAACACGACACACGGCGGCAGTATAGGGACGACATCACACTTGTCGTTAACATAAACCGACACACGGCGACAGTATAGGGACGACATCCACACCTGTCGTTAACATAAACACGACACGCTGCAGTATAGGGACGACATCCTCACCTGTCGTTAACATAAACACGACACACGGCGGCAGTATAGGGACGACCTCCCCACTTGTCGTTAACATAAACACGACACACGGCATGAGTATAGGGACGACATCCACTGTCGTTAACATAAACATGACACACGGCGGCAGTATAGGGACGACCTCCCCTTGTCGTTAACATAAACCACGACACCGCGGCGTATAGGGACGACCTCCCCTTGTCGTTAACATAAACGACACACGGCAACAGTATAGGGACGTCACACCTGTCGTTAACATAAACACGACACCGGCGGCAGTATAGGGACGACCTCCTCATGTCGTTAACATAAACACGACACCACGGCAATAGTATAGGGACGACATCACACCTGTCGTTAACATAAACGACACACGGCGGCAGTATAGGGACGACATCCTCACCTGTCGTTAACATAAACCACGACACACAGCGGCAGTATAGGGACGACATCCCCACTTGTCGTTAACATAAACACGACACGGCGGCAGTATAGGGACGACATCCTCACCTACGATATAAAACACGACACACGGCGGCAGTATAGGGACGACTCCCACTTGTCGTTAACATAAACCGACCTGGCGGCAGGACGACATCCACACCTGCCGTTAACATAAACACGACACGGCGGCAGTATAGGGACGACCTCCCCACTTGTCTTATAAACACGACACAGCGGCAGTACAGGGACGACATCCTGCCGTTAACATAAACACGACACACGGCGGCAGTACAGGGACGACATCCACACCTGTCGTTAACATAAACGACACACGGCGGCAGTACAGGGACAGAGCTCCACACCTGTCGTTAACATAAACACGACACACGGCGGCGGTAGGGACGACATCCTCACTTGTCGTTAACATAAACACGACACGGCGGCAGTACAGGACGACATCCCACCTGTCGTTAACATAAACACACACCGGCAGTGCAGGGACGACATCCTCTGTCGTTAACATAAACGACACGGCAGTATAGGGGACATCCCACCTGTCGTTAACATAAACGACCTGCAGTATGGGGACGACGCCACACTGTCGATATAAACACGACCAGGCGGCAGTACAGGGACGACATCCTCCTTGTCGTTAACATAAACACGACACACGGCGGCAGTATGGGGACGACATCCCACCTGTCGTTAACATAAACACGACACGACGGCAGTACAGGGACATCACCTGCCGTTAACATAAACACGACACAGGCGGCAGTACAGGGCGACATCCACACCTGTCGTTAACATAAACACGACACGGCGGCAGTACAGGGACAGGCTCACCTGTCGTTAACATAAACCCCTGCGGCGGCAGTACAGGGACGACATCCTCACTTGTCGTTAACATAAACCTACGACACTGGCGGCTGCAGGGGACGACATCCCCACCTGTCGTTAACATAAACACGACACGGCGGCAGTACAGGGACGACATCCTCACTTGTCGTTAACATACACCACGACACACGGCGGCAGTATAGGGACGACATCCCCACCTGTCGTTAACATAAACACGACACACGGGCGGCAGTATGGGGACGACCTCCACACCTGTCGATAACAAAGCACGACACACGGCGGCAGTACAGGACGACATCCTCACTTGTCGTTAACATCAACACGACACGGCGGCAGTATAGGGACATCACCTGTCGTTAACATAAACCGACACGCGGCAGGACGACATCACACCTGTCGTTAACATAAACAGACACGGCGGCAGTATAGGGACGACATCCCCACCTGTCGTTAACATAAACTGACACACGGCGGCAGTACAGGGACGACCTCCCCACCTGTCGTTAACATAAACGACAGGCGGCAGTATAGGGACGACATCCCCACCTGTCGTTAACATAAACGACACGGCGGCAGTATGGACGACATCCACTGTCGTTAACATAAACACGACACACGGCGGCAGTACGGGACGACCTCCTCACCTGTCGTTAACATAAACGACACACGGCGGCAGTACAGGGACGACCTCCTCCCTGTCGTTAACATAAACGACACAGCGGCAGTATAGGGACGACATCCTCACTTGTCGTTAACATAAACACGACACACGGCGGCAGTATAGGGACGACATCCCCACCTGTCGTTAACATAAACCGACACACGGCGGCAGTACAGGACGACATCCACACCTGTCGTTAACATAAACACGACACACGGCGGCAGTATAGGGACGACATCACCTGTCGTTAACATAAACACGACACGGCGGCAGTATAGGGACGACATCCACCTGTCGTTAATAAACACGACACACGGCGGCAGTAGGGACGACCTCACCTGTCGTTAACATAAACACGACACACGGCAGCAGTATAGGGACGACATCCCCACTGTCGTTAACATAAACAGACACACGGCGGCAGTATAGGGACGACATCCTCACCTGTCGTTAACATAAACACGACACACGGCGGCAGTACAGGGACGACATCCACCTGTCGTTAACATAAACACGACACACGGCGGCAGTATAGGGACGACATCCCCTTGTCGTTAACATAAACGACACCGCAACAGTATAGGGACGACATCCTCACTTGTCGTTAACATAACACGACACAGGCGGCAGTACAGGACGACATCCACACCTGTCGTTAACATAAACACGACACGGCGGCAGTAGAGGCGACATCGACACCTGTCGTTATTTAAGTACCAAATAAAATCGTTTGTATCTGTATTTCAGCTCAACGTTTACTACCAGTTCAGGTGAGGACATGTACATCATCATAGGACGGAGGAACAGGGGCAGGGGAGGGGGATGAGTGGGAGGCTGGAAGGGGGAGAGATGTAGGGAGGAGGGGGAAGGAGGAGAGAAGGCGGGGTGAGGGAGGATTTTAACACGTGTATCTGAGCATCTGAGATAAGGTTAGTGGTGAGGTGTGTGGTGGAGGGTGTGGTGGTGAGGTGTGGTGGTGGAGGTGTAGTGGTGGGTGTGGTGGAGGTGGTGGTGAGGTGTGTGGAGGTGTTAGTGGTGGTGAGGTGTGTGGTGGGAGGGTGTTAGTGGTGAGGTGTGTGGTGGAGGGTGTTAGTGGTGAGGTGTGTGTGGTGGTGGAGGGTGTTAGTGGTGAGGTGTGTGGAGGTGTTAGTGGTGAGGTGTGTGGTGGTGGAGGGTGTTAGTGGTGAGGTGTGTGGAGGGAGGGTGTTAGTGGTGAGGTGTGGTGGTGGAGGGTGTTAGTGGTGAGGTGTGTGGAGGAGGTGTTAGTGGTGAGGTGTGTGGTGGTGGAGGGTGTTAGTGGTGGGTGTGTGGTGGAGGGTGTTAGTGGTGAGGTGTGTGGTGGAGGGAGGGTGTTGAGTGGTGAGGTGTGTGGTGGTGGAGGGTGTAGTGGTGAGGTGTGTGGTGGTGGAGGGGTGTAGTGGTGGTGTGTGGTGGAGGGTGTTAGTGGTGAGGTGTGTGGTGGAGGAGGGGTGTTAGTGGTGAGGTGTGTGGTGGTGAGGGTGTTAGTGGTGAGGTGTGGGGAGGGGTCGTGGTGAGGTGTGGTGGAGGAGGGTGATGGTGGTGAGGTGTGTGGTGGGAGGAGTGTTAGTGGTGAGGTGTGTGGTGGTGGGAGGTGTTGAGTGGTGAGGTGTGGTGGAGGTGTTGTGGTGAGGGTGTGTGGTGGAGGAGTGTTAGTGGTGAGGTGTGTGGTGGAGGGGTGTGTGGTGAGGTGTGTGGTGGGGAGGGGTGGTGGGGGGGGTGGTGGAGGGTGTAGTGGTGAGGTGGTGGAGGGTGTTAGTGGTGGTGTGTGGTGAGGGTGTTAGTGGTGAGGTGTGTGGGGGTGGGTGGAGGGGTGTTGGTGGTGAGGTGTGTGGTGGAGTGTTAGTGGTGAGGGTGTGTGGTGGTGGAGGTGTTAGTGGTGAGGTGTGTGGGTGGTGGAGGGTGTTAGGTGAGGGTGTGTGGTGGAGGGGTGTGTGGTGAGGGTGTGTGGTGGGGAGGTGTTAGTGGTGAGGTGTGTGGTGGAGGGAGGGTGTTAGTGGGAGGTGTGTGGTGGTGGATGGTGTTGAGTGGTGAGGTGTGGTGGAGGGTGGTGGTGGTGAGGTGTGTGGTGGAGGTGTTATTGGTGAGGTGTGTGGTGGAGGGTGGTGAGTGGTGAGGTGTGTGGTGGTGGAGGTGTTTGGTGAGGTGTGTGGTGGAGGGTGTTAGTGGTGAGGTGTGTGGTGGTGGAGGGTGTTAGTGGTGAGGTGTGGTGGAGAGGTGTTAGTGGTGAGGTTGGTGGTGGAGGGTGTTAGTGGTGAGGTGTGTGGTGTAGGGTGTTAGTGGTGAGGTGTGTGGTGGAGGGTGTTAGTGGTGGGAGGTGTGGTGGAGGTGTTAGTGGTGAGGGTGTGTGGTGGAGGGTGTTGAGTGGTGAGGTGTGTGGTGGAGGGTGTTAGTGGTGAGGTGTGTGGTGGAGGGTGTTAGTGGTGAGGGTGTGTGGTGGTGGGAGGGTGTTGGTGGTGGGGTGTGGGGTGGAGGGTGTTGGTGGTGAGGTGTGGTGGAGGGTGTTAGTGGTGAGGTGTGTGGTGGTGGAGGGTGTTTAGTGGTGAGGTGTGTGGTGGAGGGTGTTGTGGTGGGGTGGTGGTGGAGGTGTTAGTGGTGAGGTGTGGTGGTGGAGGGTGTTATGGTGAGGTGTGTGGAGGGAGGGTGTTAGTGGTGAGGTGTGTGGTGGAGGTGTTAGTGGTGGGGTGTGTGGTGGGAGGGTGTTAGTGGTGAGGTGTGTGGTGGTGGATGGTGTTAGTGGTGGGGTGTGTGGTGGAGGGGTGTTAGTGGTGAGGTGTGTGGTGGGAGGGTTTTGTGGTGAGGTGTGTGGTGGGAGGGTGTTGAGTGGTGGGGTGTGGTGGTGGAGGTGTTAGTGGTGAGGTGTGTGGTGGAGGTGTTAGTGGTGAGGTGTGGTGGTGGAGGGTGTTAGTGGTGAGGTGTGTGGTGGTGGAGGGTGTTAGTGGTGAGGTTGGTGGTGGAGGTGTTAGTGGTGGGTGTGTGAGGGTGAGGGTGTTAGTGGTGAGGTGTGTGGTGGAGGTGTTGGTGGTGGGGTGTGTGTGGTGGAGGGTGTTAGTGGTGGGGTGTGTGTGGTTGGGGGTGTTGAGTGGTGAGGTGTGTGGTGGAGGGTGTTGAGTGGTGAGGTGTGTGTGTGGAGGGTGTTGAGTGAGGGTGTGTGGAGGAGGTTGTTAGTGGTGAGGTGTGTGGTGGAGGTGTTAGTGGTGGGGTGTGGTGGAGGAGGGTGTTAGTGGTGGGGTGTGTGGTGGAGGAGGGTGTTAGTGGTGAGGTGTGTGGTGGAGGAGGGTGTTGTTGTGGTGAGGTGTGTGGTGGTGGAGGGTGTTGAGTGGTGGGGTGTGTGGTGGTGGGAGGTGTAGTGGTGAGGTGTGTGGTGGAGGTGTTAGTGGTGAGGGTGTGTGGTGGAGGGGGGTGTTGTGGTGGGGTGTGTGGTGGAGGAGGGTGTTAGTGGTGGGGTGTGTGGTGGTGGAGGGTGTGTGTTGAGGTGTGTGGTGTTGGAGGGTGTTAGTGGTGAGGTGTGTGGTGGAGGGTGTTAGTGGTGAGGGTGTGTGGTGGAGGGTGTTAGTGGTGAGATGTGTGGTGAGGGTGGGGGTGGTGGTGAGGTGTGTGGGTGGAGGTGGTAGTGGTGGGGTGTGTGGTGGTGGAGGGTGTTGAGTGGTGGGGTGTGTGGTGGTGGAGGTGTTAGTGGTGAGGTGTGTGGTGGAGGGTGTTAGTGGTGAGGTGTGGTGGAGGAGGTGTTAGTGGTGAGGTGTGTGGTGGTGGAGGGTGTTAGGTGGTGGGTGTGGTGGAGGGTGTTGTGGTAGGGGTGTGGTGGAGGTGTTAGTGGTGGGGTGTGTGGTGGAGGGTGTTAGTGGTGAGGTGTGTGGTGGTGGAGGGTGTTAGTGGTGGGGTGTGTGGTGGAGGTGTTAGTGGTGAGGTGTGTGGTGGTGGAGGGTGTTAGTGGTGAGGTGTGTGTGGTGGTGGGAGGGTGTTGGTGGTGGGAGGGGTGTTGTGGTGAGGTGTGTGTGGTGAGGGTGTTGGGAGTGGTGAGGTGTGTGGTGGAGGGTGTTAGTGGTGAGGGTGTGGTGGAGGGTGTTGGTGGTGGGGTGTGTGGTGGAGGGGGTGTTAGTGGTGAGGTGTGTGGTGGAGGGGTGTTAGTGGTGGGGTGTGTGGTGGAGGTGTTAGTGGTGGGGTGTGTGGGAGGGTGTTAGTGGTGAGGTGTGTGTGGTGGAGGAGGTGTTGGTGGTGATGTGTGGTGGTGGAGGTGTTGGTGGTGAGGTGTGTGGTGGAGGGTGTTAGTGGTGAGGTGTGGTGGTGGGAGGTGTTGGTGGTGAGGTGTGTGGTGGAGGGAGGGTGTTAGTGGTGAGGTGTGTGGTGGAGGAGTTGTTAGTGGTGAGGGTGTGGTGGTGGAGGTGTTAGTGGTGAGGTGTGTGGTGGAGGGAGGGTGTTAGTGGTGAGGTGTGTGGTGGTGGAGGTGTAGTGGGGGGGTGTGTGGTGGTGGGGTGTTGGTGGTGGGGTGTGTGGTGGAGGAGGGTGTTGAGTGGTGGGGTGTGTGGTGGTGGGAGGGTGTTGAGTGGTGGGGTGTGTGTGGTGGTGGAGGGTGTTGGTGGTGGGGTGTGTGGTGGAGAGGTGTTGGTGGTGAGGGTGTGTGTGGTGGTGGAGGTGTTGGTGGTGGTGTGTGGTGGAGGAGGGTGTTGAGTGGTGGGAGGGTGTGTGGAGGGAGGTGTTGGTGGAGGGGGTGTGTGGGTGGAGGTGTAAGTGGTGAGGTGTGTGGTGGTGGGAGGTGTGGTGGTGAGGGTGGTGGGAGGTGTTGGTGGTGAGGTGTGTGGTGGTGGAGGTGTTGGTGGTGGGGGTGTGGTGGAGGTGTTGGTGGTGGGTGTGTGGTGGATGGGTGGTGGGGGTGTGTGTGGTGGAGGGGTGTTGAGTGGTGAGGGTGTGTGGTGGTGGAGGTGTTGGTGGTGAGGGTGTGTGGTGGAGGGTGTTGGTGGTGGGGTGTGTGTGTGGTGGTGGAGGTGTTGGTGGTGGGGTGTGTGGAGGTGTTGGTGGGTGGGGGGTGTGTGGTGGAGGGTGTTGTGGTGGGGTGTGTGGTGTTGGAGGGTGTTGGTGGTGGGGTGTGTGGTGGAGGGTGTTAGTGGTGGGGTGTGTGTGGTGGAGGGTGTTGGTGAGGTGGGGTGTGTGGTGGAGGGTGTTGGTGGTGAGGGTGTGTGGTGGAGGGTGTTGGTGGTGAGGGTGTGGTGTGGTGGGGGGTGTTGGTGGTGTGAGATTGTGTGGTGGAGGGTGTTGGTGTGGGCAGGGTGTGTGTGTGGTGGGTGGAGGGTGTTGGTGGTGGGGTGTGTGTGGAGGTGTTGGTGGGGTGAGGGTGTGTGTGGTGGAGGGTGTTGGTGGTGTGAGGGTGTGTGTGGTGGTGGGGGTGTTGGTGGTGGGGAGTGTGTGGTGGAGGTGTTGTGGTGGGGTGTGTGTGGTGGAGGTGTTGGTGGTGGGGTGTGTGGTGGAGGTGTTGAGTGGTGGGAGTGTGTGTGGTGGAGGGTGTTGGTGGGTGAGGTGTGTGGTGGGGGTGTTGTGGTGGGGTGTGTGTGTGAGGTGGTGGAGGTGTTGGTGGTGGGGTGTGTGGTGGAGGTGTTGGTGTGGTGGGGTGTGTGGTGGAGGAGGTGTTGGTGGTGTGGTGGAGGTGTTGGTGGTGGGGTGTGTGGTGGAGGTGTTGGTGGTGGGGTGTGGTGGGTGATGGGGTGTTGGTGGTGGGGTGTGTGGTGGAGGGTGTTGGTGGTGGGGTGTGTGGTGGAGGAGGGGTGTTGAGTGGTGAGGTGTGTGGTGGAGGGTGTTGGTGGTGGGGTGTGTGGTGGAGGGAGGTGTTGGTGGTGGAGGTGTGTGGTGGGAGAGGGTGTTAGTGGTGAGGTGTGTGTGGTGGAGGAGGTGTTGAGTGGTGGAGGGTGTGTGGTGGAGGGTGTTAGTGGTGAGGTGTGTGGTGGTGGGGGTGTTGGTGGTTGAGGTGTGTGGTGGAGGTGTTGGTGGTGGGGTGTGTGGTGGAGGAGGGTGTTAGTGGTGGGGGTGTGTGGTGGAGGGTGTTGAGTGAGGCGTGTGTGTGTGGTGGAGGAGGGTGTTGGTGGGTGAGGGTGTGTGGTGGAGGAGGTGTTGAGTGGTGAGGGTGTGTGGTGGAGGGTGTTGGTGGTGGGGTGTGTGGTGGTGGGGGTGTTGGTGGTGGGGTGTGTGGAGGGAGGTGTTGGTGGTGGAGGGGGTGTGTGGAGGAGGGGTGTGTGGAGGTGTGTGGTGTGTGGGGTGTTGGTGGGTGAGGTGTGTGGTGGTGGAGGGTGTTGGTGGTGGGGTGTGTGGTGGAGGTGTTGTGTGAGGTGGGGTGTGGTGGAGGGTGTTAGTGGTGGGGTGTGTGGTGGAGGTGTTGGTGGTGGGGTGTGTGTGTGGTGGAGGTGTTGGTGGTGGGGTGTGTGTGGTGGAGGGTGTTGGTGGTGGGGTGTGTGGTGGAGGTTTGGTGGTGGGGTGTGTGGTGGAGGTGTTGGTGGTGGGGGTGTGTGTGTGGTGGTGGAGGTGGTGAGGTGGTGAGGGTGTGTGGTGGAGGGTGTTGGTGTGGTGGGGTGTGTGGTGGAGGGTGTTGGTGGTGGGGTTGTGTGGAGGGGGTGTTAGTGGTGGGGTGTTGTTTTGGGGATGTTTGGGTTTGATGTTGGTGGGGTGTGGGGTGTTGGTGGGGTGTGGTGGGGTGTGTGGTGGAGTGGTGGGGTGTGGGGGTGTGTGGTAGTGGAGGTGTTGTGGTGAGGGTGTGTGGTGGTGGAGGTGTTGGTGGTGGGGTGTGTGGAGGGTGTTGGTGTGTGGTGGGGTGTGTGTGGTGGGTGTTGGTGGTGGGGTGTGTGTGGAGGTGGTGGTGGGGTGTGTGGTGGATGGTGTTGGTGGTGGGGTGTGTGGTGGAGGTGTTGGTGGTGGGGTGTGTGGTGGTGGAGGGTGGTGGGTGGTGAGGGTGTGTGGTGGTGGAGGTGTTAGTGTGGTGAGGGTTGGTGGTGGAGGGTGTTGGTGGGTGGGGTGTGTGGTGGAGGGGTGTGTGGTGGGGTGTGTGGTGGAGGTGTTGGTGGTGAGGGTGTGTGGTGGAGGTGTTGTGGTGAGGTGTGTGGTGGAGGGTTGGTGGTGGAGGTGTGTGGTGGAGGTGTTGGGTGTTGAGGTGTGTGTGGTGGGAGGTGTTGGTGGTGTGGGTGTGTGGTGGAGGGTTGTGAGTGTGGTGAGGGGTGTGTGGTGGTGGAGGGTGTTGGTGGTGAGGTGTGTGGTGGAGGAGGGTGTTGATGGTGGAGGTGTGTGGTGGAGGGTGTTGGTGGTGGGGTGTGTGGTGGAGGAGGGGTGTTGGTGGTGGGGTGTGTGGTGGTGGAGGTGTTGGTGGTGGGGTGTGTGGTGGTGGGTGTTGGTGGTGGGGTGTGTGGGTGGAGGGTGTTGGTGGTGGGGTGTGTGGTGGAGGTGGTGGTGGTGGGTGTGTGTGGTGGAGGTGTGAGTGGTGAGGTGTGTGGTGGGTGGAGGTGTTGGTGGTGGGGTGTGTGTGTGTTGGAGGTTGGTGGGGTGAGGTGTGTGGTGGAGGGTGTTGGTGGTGGGGTGTGTGGTGGAGGGTGGTGTGTGGTGGGATGTGTGGTGGTGGAGGTGTTGGTGGTGAGGGTGTGTGGTGGAGGTGTTGAGTGTGGGTGGGGTGTGTGGTGGTGGAGGGTGTTGGTGATGGGTGTTGGTGGTGGGTGGTGTTGGGGTGGGGTGTGTGGTGGTTGGTGGTGGGGTTGGTGTGGGGTTGTGTGGTGGGGTTGGTTGGTGGGGTTGTTGTGGTTGGTGGGTTGGTGTGGGGTTGTTGGTTGGTTGGTGGTGGGGTGTGTGGTGGAGGGCAGCTGACCTCAGTTTGCCTTAGACGTGATGAGGTGGTGTGGATCAGGCCTCTCTCTCTCTCTCTCTCTCTCTCTCTCTCTCCTCCTCCTCTCTCTCAACTCCTCTCTCTCTCTCTCTCTCTCTCTCTCTCCTCTCTCCTTCTCAATCTTAACATCGACTGGCGGCACATTTTTTTCCTATGCAGGGTCGTGGGCAGGGTTTTTCCTCTTCCTCAACACTCACTCCATCCTTCCTTCCCTCTTCCACCACTCCTCCTCATCCATACACACTCATTTCCCTCCTTT
>NW_024715850.1:32500-35000 GCF_018991925.1 Homarus americanus | reverse complement strand
GTGAACACCTCCCCTGCACTGGTCTGTCGTGATCCTCCCAGCTGACACTGTTGCTGACTCAGTGAACATCCTCTCCTGCTGTTGCTGACTCAGTGGACACCTCTAGCTGACACTGTTGCTGACTCAGTGAACACCCTCCCCAGCTGACACTGTTGCTGACTCAGTGAACCCTCTCTTGCTGACACTGTTGCTGACTCAGTGAGACCCTCCCAGCTGCTGTTGCTGACTCAGTGAAACCTCGTGTGTTGCGCACTGTTGCTGACTCAGTAAACACCCTCTCCTGCTGACACTGTTGCTGACTCAGTAAACACCCTCTCCTGCTGACACTGTTGCTGACTCAGTAAACACCTGGGGGCGGTGACAAGTGCCGGGAAGTTGTCACTGGCAGGCGGTGATGTGTTACCTGTTGCTAATTAACAGCTGAGACACTTACCCCCCCTTAGCTCCTCCCCATTACCTGTTTGGGGGTGATGGGGGAGGGTAGAGGTGCAGTACGTCATTAGTCGGTTAGTGTCCGTCACACACGCAGGACGCACGGCGACGGACAGAGACAGACAGACGGACAGATAGATATATAGATAAATAGATGGGATATGTTTGATTAGATAGATGAATCCAGTAGATAGATGAGTAGATAGATGGATAGATAGATAGATAGATAGATAGATAGATGAACGGGCAGATAGATAGATAGATAGAACAGACAGACAGACAGACAGACAGACAGACGAACAGACAGACAGACAGACAGACAGATAGACATAGATAGATAGATGAAGATAGATAGATGAATGATAGTGATGATAGATGATGTAGATGAATGATGGAGATAGATAGATAGATAGATAGATTGATAAATTTCATACGTCTTAGACGCCATCTTGACCCACAAAAAAAACCACTGACTCAATTCTCGTAAACTTCCACACATCAGAAATCGTAAATTCTCTCACTATCTCGCGGCTAATGAGGAGAGAGAGACACTGCCAATGAGACTGTCTCCTTGTCTCCTGGTAGTGAGGTCAAAGGTCAGGAGACGATAGGTTAAGAGATAGTGCTCCAGTATTGATGGTTCTCTACCTTATCTCTCTATCTCCTCTCTCTCCCTCCACTTCCTCTCTCCACTTCCACCCTCATCCACCTCCTCCCTCCATCCATTCTTCCCCCCCTACCTCTATCTTTGCCACCATCCACCTCCCCACCCTCCATCTATCCTCCTCCCTCTCTCTCAGTCCATCCACCTCCCCACTCTCTATCCACCTCCACCCTCCCTCTCAGCCTCCATCCACCTCCCCCTCCATCTATCCCCTTCTCCTCCCCTCTCTCAGCCTCCATCCACCTCCCCACCCTCCATCTATCCTCCTCCTCCTCTCTCAGCCTCCATCCACCTCCCCACCCTCCATCTATCCACCTCCTCCCTCCCTCTCTCAGCCTCCATCCACCTCCCCATCCCTCCATCCTCCCCTCCCCTCAGCCTCATCCCTCCCACCCTCCACCTCCCTCCTCTCAGCCCCATCCCCTCCCCTCCTCCATCTTATCCACCTCCTCCCCCTCTCTCAGCCTCCATCCACCTCCCCACCTCCATATCCATCTCCTCCCTCCTCTCTCAGACTCATCCACCTCCCCACCCTCCATCTATCCACCTCCACCCTCTACCTCCATCCCCCCACCCTCCCATCTATGCCATACATAAAAACAGGCAAAAAGAATGATAAAAGACAGACACAGACACAGACAATAAAACAGAGAAATAAAGAAGACGATGGAGAGCAAAAAAAATAAGAGGAATTATAAAAGATGGAAAATCTGAGTATAACCAGTGAGAAAAAGCCACAATAACAGGAAGGAGAGAAAAGGAAGAGGAGAAATAGTGCAAAGACAACAGATGAATCACAGCCACCCACGCTATGTATTTTCTCTTCCTATGTACAACACTATTAAATACATATATATCCTTAAATATACATCATAGTGTATTTTCTTAAATATACCTCATAGTTATTTTTTCTTAAATATCATCATAGTGTATCCCTTAAATATACATCATAGTGTATTTTCCTTAAATATACATCATAGTTTTTTTTGTATTTTTTATAATATACCATCATAGTATATTTTTATATAACATCATGTTATTTTCCCTAAATATACAACATAGTTATTTCTCCCCTCCACATGTATTTTATTTTTCCTTAAATACTCATAATGTGTATTTTCATAAATATACACATAGTATGTTTTTTCATAAATATACCACATAGTGTATTTTCCCTTAAATATACAACATAGTGTATTTTCCCCTTAAATATACAAACATAGTGTATTTTCCTTAAATATACCACATAGTGTATTTTTCCCCTTAAATATACAACATAGTGCATTTTCCCCTAAATATACTGCAAATTGTGTATTTTGCCTACATATTTCAGCCAACATAGTATATTTTCCCCCTAAACATACAACATAGTGTGTTTCCTTAAATACAGCATAATTTTTCCTT
>NW_024715850.1:15000-25000 GCF_018991925.1 Homarus americanus | reverse complement strand
TTACGGTGTTATCTGACACGGACACAACCAATACGTCCTTTACGGTGTTATCAAGACACGGACACAACCATACGTCCTTTACGGTGTATCAGGGACACGGACACCACCAATACGTCCTATCGGTGGGTGTTTACGGTGTTATCAAGGACACGACACAACCAATACGTCCTTTACGGTGTTATCAAGGACACGGACACAGCCAATGTCTTACGGTGATATCATGGACACGGACACCACCAATACGTCCTTGGTGATATCAAGGATACGGACACACTAATACGTCCTTACGGTGATATCAAGGACACGGACACCACCAATACGTCTTTACGGTGTTATCAGGACACGACACAACCAATACGTCCTTTACGGTGTTATCATGACACGGACACAACCAATACGTCCTTACGGTGTTATCATGACACGACACAACCAATACGTCCTTAGGTGATTCGGGGACTCGGACACACCACGTCCTTTACGGTGATATCATGGTTTGGACACAACCAATACGTCCTTACGGTGTTATCAAGGACACGGACACCACCAATACGTCCTTACGGTGATATCAAGGACACGGACACAAATACGTCCTTACGGTGTTAGGACAGGACACCCAATACGTCCTTACGGTGTTATCGAGGACACGGACACAACCAATACGTCCTTACGGTGTTATCATGACACGGACACAACCAATACGTCCTTACGGTGTTATCAAGGACACGGACACAACCACGTCCTTACGGTGATACTAGGACAGGCACCAATCGTCCTTGGTGTTTGGTGTTGGTGTTGGGTCCTTAGGAGTATGACGGACACAACCATACGTCCTTTACGGTGTTATCAAGACACGGACACAACCAATACGTCCTTACGGTGTTATCAAGACACGGACACAACCAATACGTCCTTACGGTGTTATCAGGACACGGACACCACATACGTCTTACGGTGTTATCAGGGACACGGACACAGCCAATACGTCCTTTACGGTGATATCATGACACGGACACCACCAATGTCCCTTACGGTGTTACTGGCGACACGGACACAGCTACGTCCTTACGGTGTTATCAAGGACACGGACACAACCAATACGTCCTTACGGTGTTATCAAGGACACGGATACAATAATACGTCCTTTACGGTGTATGGACACGGACACCACCAATACGTCCTTTACGGTGTTATCAGGACACGGACACAACCAATACGTCCTTTACGGTGTTATCTGGGACACGGATACAACAATACTTGTCGGAACGGACCCAAGTCCTTACGGTGTTATCAAGGACACGACACCACCACGTCCTTTACGGTGTTATCAGACACGGACACACCAATACGTCCTTACGGTGTTATCAAGGACACGGACACCAATACGTCGGTGTATCAGGACAGAACAAATAGTCTTAGTATACGTCCTACGGTGTTATCAAGGACACGGACACAGCAATACGTCCTACGTTACCAGACACGATACAATCAATACGTCCTTTCAGGTGTTATCAAGACACGACACCAATACGTCCTTTACGGTGATATCAAGACATGGACAGCCAATACGTTCTTTACGGTGATACTCAGGACATGGACACAGCCAATCGTCCTTACGGTGTTATCAGGTACGGACACACATCGTCCTTTACGGTGACAAGGACTCGGACACAACCAATACGTCCTTTACGGTGTTATCTGACGGACACCAATACGTCCTTACGGTGATATTGGCGACACGGAACAGCATGTCCTTTGGTGTATGAGGACACGGACACAACCAATACGTCCGTTACGGTGTTATCAGGACGGACACGCACCAGAGGTACAACTGAATGAAACAACAGTGTGTACGTTACGTGACGACGAATCAGACTACAGGACACACAAGGTCGTCGTGTTCAGTAACTCGTCCGTACGTACTCGGCTGACACAGTACTCGGCTGACACAGTACTCGGCTGCCACAGTACTCGCCGACATCATCAGTACTCGGTCTGTCACAGTACTCGGCTGCCACAGTACTCATCTGCCAAAGTACTCGGCTGCCACAGTACTGGCTGCCACAGTACTCTCTGCTGAAGCATTCGGCTGACACAGTACTGGCTGACAGTACTCGTCTGCCAGTACTCGGTTGCCACAGTACCGGCTGCCACAGTACTATCTGCCAAAGTACTCGGCTGACACAGTACTCGCCGACAGCATCGGCTGACAGTACTCGGCTGACACAGCACTGGCTGACACAGTACTGGCTGCTGCAGTACTCGGCTGACACAGTACTCGGCTGACACAGCACTGGCTGACACACGTACTCGGCTGACACAGTACTCGGCTATGTACACAGTAAAGACAGACCCAACATTGCACTTACCTGAAAATAAAGGAAAATAATATAATCAGTAAATCACACTTCAAGGCGATATATTATTATAGGTATATATACATTATTGCCTCCATATGCATTATAGTCTACATTATAGCCTACATTAATACATTATAGCCTCCATATACATTATAGTCTACATTATAGCCTACATTATAGCCTCCATATACATTATAGTCTACATTATAGCCTACATTATACATACATTATAGTTACATTTAGCCTCCAATTATAGTCTACATTATAGTCTACATTATAGCCTCCATATACATTATAGTCACATTATAGCCTACATTATACACTATCACTTTTATCAGTATATCACTATAGATCTAATCGAACATATATAAAATAAGTTACAGATAAATATATATTTTACTTTATATAAGACAATAATAGAAGAAATTAACAGGTTATATAAATACTTTTTTTGCTATACTGTAGTGATATATAACTGACCTTGAGTTTACTGCATACTACTGATACTACTATATATACTACTATTACTTACTACTACTATCTACTACTACTACTACAAATAATAATAATAATAATAATAATAATAAAATAACAACAACAACAATAATAATAAATAATAACAATAACAATAACAACTACAATAATAACAAAAACATCAACAATAACAACAACAACAGCAACCACGCTGAGAGAGAGACAATCACAGGTTATTAAGCCTATATTAGTGTGTATAAGGAGCCTATTATGTGTATATGAGCCTATTAGTGTGTATATGAGCCTATATTAGTGTGTATATGAGCCTATATTAGTGTGTATAAGAGCCTATATTAGTGTGTGTATATGAGCCTATATTAGTGTGTATATGAACCTATAATAGTGTGTATAATGAGCCTATATTAGTATATGAGCCTATATTAGTGTGTATAAGGAGCCTATATTAGTGTGTGTATATGAGCCTATATTAGTGTGTATAAGGAACCTATAATAGTGTGTATATGAGCCTATATGTGTATAAGGAGCCTATAATAGTGTGTATAAGGAGCCTATATTAGTGTGTATATGAGCCTATATTAGTGTGTATAAGGAGCCTATATTAGTGTGTATAAGGAACCTATAATAGTGTGTATAATGAGCCTATATTAGTGTGTATAAGGGCCTATATTAGTGTGTATAGGGCCTATTAGGTGTATATAAGAGCCTATATTATGTATAAGAGCCTATATTAGTGTGTATATGAGCCTATATTAGTGTATAAGGAACCTATATTAGTGTGTATAGGAACCTATATTAGTGTGTATGAACCTATAATAGTGTGTATAAGGAGCCTATAATAGTGTGTATATGAGCCTATATTAGTGTGTATAAGGAGCCTATATTAGTGTATATAATGAGCCTATATTAGTGTGTATGGCCTATATTAGTGTGTATATGAACCTATATTAGTGTGTATATATGCATATTAGTGTGTATATGAGCCTATATTAGTGTGTGTATAAGGAACCTATAATAGTGTGTATATGAGCCTATATTAGTGTGTATAAGAACCCTATAATAGTGTGTATAAGGAGCCTATATTAGTGTGTATATGAACCTATAATAGTGTGTATAAGGAGCCTATATTAGTGTGTGTATAATGAGCCTATATTAGTGTGTATAAGAGCCTATATTAGGTGTATATGAGCTTAGTGTGTATAAGGGCCTATATTAGTGTGTGTATATGAGCCTATATTAGTGTGTATATGAGCCTATATTAGGGTGTATAAGAGCCTATATTAGTGTGTATAAGGGCCTATATAGTAAGGAGCCTATATTAGTGTGTATATGAGCCTATATCATGTGTATAAGGAGCCTATATTAGTGTGTATATGAGCCTATATTAGTGTATATGAGCCTATATTAGTGTGTATATGGAGCCTATATTAGTGTGTATATATGAGGTATATTAGTGTATATGAGCCTATATTAGTGTGTATATGGAGCCTATATTAGTGTGTATAAGGAGCCTATATTGTATATGAGCCTATATTAGTGTGTATAAGAGCCTATATTAGTGTGTATATGGAGCCTATATTAGTGTATAATGAGCCTATATTATAGTGTATAAGGAGCCTATATTAGTGTGTGTATGAGCCTATTAGTGTGTATATGAGCCTATATTAGTGTGTATAAGGAGCCTATATTAGTGTGTATAAGAGCCTATATTAGTGTGTATAAGAGCCTATATTAGTGTGTATAAGGAGCCTTAATAGTGTGTATATGAGCCTATATTAGTGTGTAAGGAGCCTATGTTAGTGTGTATGAGCCTATATTAGTGTGTATAAGGAGCCTATATTAGTGTGTATAAGGAGCCTATATATTAGTGTGTATAAGCCTATATTAGTGTGTATAAGAGCCTATATTAGTGTGTATAAGGAGCTATATTAGTGTATATGAGCTTATATTAGTGTGTATAGGAGCCTATATTAGTGTGTGTAAGGAGCCTATATTAGTGTGTATAAGGAGCCTATATTAGTGTGTATGAATGAGCCTATATTAGTGTATATGAGCCTATAAGTGTGTAGTAATGAGCCTATATTAGTGTGTATAATGAGCTATATTAGTGTGTATAGTGAGCCTATATTAGTGTGTATATGGAGGTATATTAGTGTGTATATGGTCTATATTAGTGTGTATGGAGCCTATATTTTTTTAGTGTGTATATGAGCCTATATTAGTGTGTATATGAGCCTATATTAGTGTGTATAAGTGAGCCTATATTAGTGTGTGTATATGAGCCTATATTAGTGTGTATAAGGAGCCTATATTAGTGTGTATAAGAGCCTATATTAGTGTGTATATGAGCCTATATTATGTGTGTAATGAACCTATAATAGTGTGTATAAGGAGCCTATATTAGTGTGTATATGAGCCTATATTAGTGTGTATAAGAGCCTATATTAGTGTTATAATGAGCCTATATTAGTGTGTATATGAGCCTATATTAGTGTGTATAAGAGCCTATATTAGTGTTATAAGAACCTATATTATGTGTATAAGGAGCCTATATTAGTGTATATATGAGCCTATATTAGTGTGTATATATGAACCTATATTAGTGTGTATAAGGAACCTATATTAGTGTGTATATGAACCATATTAGTGTGTATATGAGCTGTATTAGTGTGTATATGAGCCTATATTAGGTGTATATATGAGCCTATATTAGTGTGTATATGAGCCTATATTAGTGTGTGTATATGAGCCTATATTAGTGTGTATATGAGCCTATATTAGTGTGTATGAGCCTATATTAGTGTGTATATGAAACCTATAATAGTGTATAAGGAACCTATATTAGTGTGTATATGAACCTATAATAGTGTGTATATGAGCCTATATTAGTGTGTATAAGAACCTATAATAGTGTGTATATGAGCCTATATTAGTGTGTATAATGAGCCTATATTGTGTGTATAAGGAGCCTATATTAGTGTGTGTATAAGAACCTATATTAGTGTGTATAAGGAGCCTATATTAGGGGTGTATATGAGCCTATATGTGTGTATATGAGCCTATATCAGTGTGTGTATATGAGCCTATATTAGTGTGTATATGAGCCTATATTAGTGTGTATAAGGACAGATATTAGTGTGTGTATAAGGAGCCTATAATAGTGTGTATATGAACCTATAATAGTGTGTATAAGGAGCCTATATTAGTGTGTATAAGGAGCCTATATTAGTGTGTATAATGAGCCTATATTAGTGTGTATATGAGCCTATATTATGTGTATAAGGAGCCTATATTAGTGTGTATAAGGGAGCCTATATTAGTGTGTATACGGAGCCTATATTAGTGTGTATATGAACCTATATTCGTGTGTATAAGGAGCCTATTAGTGTGTATAAGGAGTTATATTAGTGTGTATATGAGCCTATATTAGTGTATATGAGCCTATATTAGTGTGTGTATATGGCCTATATTAGTGTGTATATGAGCCTATATTAGTGTGTATAATGAGCCTATATTAGTGTGTATAAGGAGCCTATATTAGTGTGTATATGATTTATATAGTGTGTATAAGGAGCCTATTATGTGTATATGGTTTATTAGTGTGTATAAGAACCTATATTAGTGTGTATAAGGAGCCTATATTAGTGTGTATATGAGCCTATATTAGTGTGTGTATATGAGCCTATATTAGTGTGTATATGGAGCCTATATTAGTGTGTATATGAAACCTATATTAGTGTGTATAATGAGCCTATATTAGTGTGTATAAGGAGCCTATATTAGTGTGTATATGAGCCTATATAGTGTATATAATGAGCCTATATTAGTGTGTTAAGGAGCCTATATTAGTGTGTATAAGGAGCATATTAGTGTGTATATGAACCTATATTAGTGTGTATAAGGAGCCTATATTATTGTATATGGGGAGCCTATATTAGTGTGTTAAGGAACCTATATTAGTGTGTATATGAACCTATATTAGTGTGTATATGAAACCTATAATAGTGTGTATATGAGCCTATATTAGTGTGTATATGAGCCTATATTAGTGTATATAATGAGCCTATATTAGTGTGTATATGAGCTATATTAGTGTGTGTATGAGCCTATATTAGTGTGTATAAGGAGCCTATATTAGTGTGTATAAGGATATAAGTGTGTATAAGGAACCTATAATAGTGTGTATAAGGAACCTATATTAGTGTGTATGAACCTATAATAGTGTGTATAAGGAGCCTATATTAGTGTGTATAAGGAACCTATAATAGTGTGTTAAGGAGCCTATATAGTGTGTATACGAGCCTATATTAGTGTATAGAGCCTATATTAGTGTGTATGAACCTTATAATAGTGTGTATGGAGCCTATATTAGGGTGTATATGAGCCTATATTAGTGTGTATAAGGAGCCTATATATGAGCCTATATTAGTGTGTTATAAGAGCCTATATTAGGTGTATATGAGCCCATATTAGTGTGTATGAAGGGCCTATATTAGTGTGTATATGAGCCTATATTAGTGTGTATAAGGAGCCATATCAGTGTGTATATGAGCCTATATTAGGGTGTATAAGGAGCCTATATCAGTGTGTATATGAGCCTATATCAGTGTGCATAAGGAGCCTATATCAGTGTATAAGGAGCCTATATAAGTGTATAAGGCGCCTATGTTAGTGTATAAGGAGCCATATCAGTGTGTATATAGGAGCCTATATTACTGTGTATAAGGAGCCTATATTAGTGTGTGTATGAATGTTGGCCTATATTAGTGTGTATAAGAGCCTATATTAGTGTGTATAAGGGCCTATGTTAATGTATAAGGAGCCTATATTAGTGTGTATATGAGCCTTATATTAGTGTGTATAAGGGCCTATGTTAGTGTGTATATGAGCCTATATTGGTGTGTATAAGGGCCTATATCAGTGTATATGGTCTATTGCTGTGTATAAGGAGCCTATATTAGTGTATAAGGAGCCTGTATAGTGTATATGAGCCTATATTAGTGTGTATAGAGCCATATCAGTGTATAAGGGCATCAGTGTGTAAGGAGCCATATTACTGTGTATAAGAGCCTATATTAGTGTGTATAAGGGCCTATATTAGTGTGTAAGGGCCTATATTAGTGTGTATAAGGATTCTATATCGGTGTATAAGGGCCTATATTAGTGTGTATAAGCCTATGTTAGTGTGTAAGGAGCCTATATTAGTGTATATGAGCCTATATTAGTGTATATGAGCTTGTTGGTGTGTATAAGGAGCCTATATCAGTGTGTATAGGAGCCTATATCAGTGTGTATAAGGAGCCTATGTTAGTGTGTATATGAGCCTATATTAGTGTGTATAAGGAGCCTATGTTAGTGTGTATAAGGAGCCTATGTTAGTGGGTATAAGGAGCTATATTAGTGTATATGAGCCTTATTAGGTGTGTATATGAGCCTATATTAGTGTGTGTATATGAGCCATTAGTATGTATATGAGCCATATTAGTGTATAAGGAGCCATATGAGCCTATATCAGTGTGTGTATGAGCCTACAATAGTGTGTATAAGAGCCTATATCAGGTGTATACGATCTCTCATCAGTGTGTATATGAGCCTATATCAGTGTGTACAAGAGCCTATATCAGTGTGTAGTATAAGAGCCTATATTAGTGTGTATAAGGAGCCTATATCAGTGTGCAAGGCCTATATCAGTGTGTTAGTATAAGAGCCTATATCAGTGTGTATAAGGGGCCTATATCAGTGTGTAGTATAAGGAGCCTATATTAGTGTGTATATGAGCCTATATCAGTGTGTAGTATAAGGAGCCTATATTAGTGTGTATAAGAGCCTATATCGTGTACAAGAGCCTATATCAGTGTGTAGTATAAGGAGCCTATATTAGTGTGTATATGAGCCATCAGTGTGTACAAGGAGCCTATATCAGTGTGTAGTATAAGGAGCCTATATTAGTGTGTATATGAGCCTATATCAGTGTACAAGGAGCCTATATCAGTGTGTAGTATAAGAGCCTATATCAGTGTGTATATGAGCCATATCAGTGTGTATAAGGAGCCTATATCATGTGTATAAGAGCCTATATCAGTGTGTATAAGGAGCCTATATCAGTGTGTATAAGAGCCTATATCAGTGTAGTATAAGGAGCCTATATCAGTGTGTATATGAGCCTATATCAGTGTGTATAAGGAGCCTATATTAGTGTGTATAAGGAGCCTAGTATCAGTGTGTATAAGGAGCCTATTAGTGTATAAGGGCCTATATCAGTGTGTATAAGGAACCGGCACTAGACTCATATAATGACTCAAGGCTCTTAGAGATGACGTCACCGGGCTAATATTAGATGCAATTTATTTTAGGATGAGTAAGTGAGAGAAGGAAGGAAGGAAGGAAGGAGGGAAGGACGGGAGAGGGGAGGAGGAGGAGGAGAGTGAAAGAAGGAGGGAGAGAGAGAGGAGAGGAAGGCATGGAAGGGAAAAATAAGAGAGGAATGAAATAAGTGAAGGAAATAAGGAGAAATGGGGTGTGGGGAAGGGAGGAAAGAAATTTGAGAGAGAGAGAGAGAGAGAGAGAGAGAGAGAGAGAGAGAGAGAGAGAGAGAGAGAGAGAGAGAGAGAGAAAACAACATCAAATATTCTCAGAGGCAACACAGGATCAAAGGGCTTGACGTCTTGAGGTTGAGAAGCCCTCGAGTGAGCACCAGACTACACACACACACACACACACACACACACACACACACACACACACACTCCACCCAGGATCAATTTATGAGCCGGGGATGTGTTTAAAATCTCTCTCTCCTTCGACTTGAGGTACCGATGGCAGGGGGAGGGGAAGAGGGGAGGGGAAGAGGGGGGGTGATAAAGGAATCGAATCTTTATTTTTATTTTTACAATCTCACGAATTATGTATAGTCGTACGGTTGAATTCTATATCTATCGATCTCAACAAACCAATCTATTATCTCTTCCCAGGATCACGAGGGCAAGGCTAAGAAGTTAGGGTTAGGTTAGGTTAGGTTAGGTTAGTTAGGTTAGGTTAGTTAGGTTAGGTTAGGGTTAGGTCTCTCATAATTTCTTCATAAAACATCGTAAACTCCACACGATAGAACAAAGCTGTTTACCTCTGTTAAAATACTATTGTCTAGTTGTTAA
>NW_024715850.1:7500-10000 GCF_018991925.1 Homarus americanus | reverse complement strand
GGAGGAGAGGGGAATAGGAGGAAGAGGAGGTGCAGGGAGGAGGAGAGGGGAAGGAGGAAGAGGGAGGTGCAGGAGGAGGAGAGGGAGGAGGAGGAGAGAGGTGGAGGAAGAGAAGGTGTAGGAAGAGGAGGAGGAAGAGGAGGAGGGGGAGAAAGAAGAAGACGCGAGTGACTCATAGGAGGGAGACTATGAGGGAGGAGGAGGAGAGGGGAGGGAGGAGGAAGAGAAGGAAGAGGAGGTGCAAGAGGGAGGAGGGGGGGCAGGAGGAGGAGGGGCAGGAGGAGGAAGAGTAGGAGGAGGAGTAGGAGGAAAGAGGCGAGTGACTCATAAAATGCTACACAAACACGCGAGTTTAAAATACGTTACCAACATACGACTGCCTGTCAAAGTGCCAGATAAACAAACAAACAAACAAGTGACTCAAAATACCAACAAAAACAAACAAGTGACTCAAAATACCAAACAAAAAACAAAGTGACTCAAAATACCAAACAAAAAACAAACAAGTGACTCAAAACAACAAATAAAAAACAAACAAGTGACTCAAAATACCAAACAAAAACAAAACAAGTGACTCGAAAAATAAAATAAACAAGTGACTCAAAATGACATACAATCAAACAACTGACTCAAACTGCTCGGACCCAAATTAGGAGTCTGATGCGTTTCTTAATCAACTGAAGAACTAATTGGACAAGGTTTTGATGTCATGATGTCAGGATGAAGCTCTCTCTCTCTTCTCTCTCTCTCTTGCCTCAGGTCACAGAGACGAAAAGGTGAGGGGTGTTTGAGTTCAGATAAACACACCGGATATGACGCCTGGCTGGAAGGGAGGTATTGTTATCACCAGGATGTGTGTGTGTGTGTGTGTGTGTGTGTGTGTGTGTGTGTGTGTGTGTGTGTGTGTGTGTGTAGACAGAGAGTTGAGATACACACATATCTTGAGAAACAGACACAGTAAAAATGTATCACAGAGAGAGAGAGAGAGAGGGGGGGGGGGGGGGGGGGGGGGGGGGGGGGGGGGGGAGAGAGAGAGCAGAAGCTGGAGGTGGAGGAGGAGGAGAAGAGGTTGTTGTGGTGGTGGTGAAGACTGATATGCTCCACGAAATGGGTAAGGTGATGCTGGGGGGGGGATGGGTGGGGAGAGAGAGAGGAAAGAGAGGGAAGGAGGGCGGGAAGGAAGGAGGAGGAGGAGGGAGATTGGAAAAGGGTGTATTGGCTTTTATCGTGTGGGGGAGGAAACAAGTCATCTTCGAGAGACTGTTCTGGAAGGTTCTGTCAGACCTTGAGTGTGTAGTGGCTTCTTCTCTCTCTCTCTCTCTCTCTCTTTTCTCTCTCTCATACCCCATCAGGAGAGACCACTACACAACACCTCTTTAAGCATAAGGGTCACGTATAATGCCTTACCTACCTTCATTATAGGGCGACAAGAGCAAACGCCAGGAGGAGGAGGAGGAGGAGGAGGAGGAGGAGGAGGGAGGAGGTTTACTGTTTCATCCAAAATAAATATGAAGACAAAACAATGATAAACAGACTATTGAAGAACAAACCCGGTAATGATGTAAACAAAAATAATAAGCAAAATAGAGATGTAAACATATTATTGAAGGCACAAACACGGTAATGATGAAACAAAATATTGAGCTAAAACAACAACGAAGACATAAACAGAAGGTCAATGAGGACGAGGAAGGATTATCGCCCTGTAGTAGCACCTCACACATTAACACAACCAATTTAATCCCCGAGTAACGTAATCCAAGACAGATTAATCCAGCCCAGAATAGCTTGCCCCCCTGACACCCAAACCACCCACCCACCCACCCACCCACCCACCCACCTATCCCCTCCCAGGCAACACACTCGCTATCTCTAGCCTTAATCCTTGATCCTCTATGAAGCAGCAGCTCCATCTGGTCCTGACGTCCACCGTCCAGTAGGTAGGGGGGATACGACGAAGCTGTTTGCTTAATCGCATAACCTTTACAAGCATTATCCACAAAGCCCATTTTACATAACTTCAAAACAAACAAGACTAATAATGTTTCCCTGATGTCTGGCTTTAATTTAACCGGGTGAAGAAACTTGATTCACCGGGATATTGGTTAGTTTTATTAAGTGGTGTGTCAGGTAACTAGGAAAGCCTTTGTCCAACTCGGGGCGTGAATACGTGGAGAGTTTCAAGCATATACGCTATTGTGAAACGCCCAGAATTTTATCACGAGAGTGAATGGGTTACGAGATGTGAGAATATTGCATTTCAAAGAATCAAATCACATTTTCCTAATCCTTTTCTGAGGCGAGATTCAATGACGATTCCATTCCTCTCTCTCTAATGAGTTCAAGCTGGTTTGATGATCTATCGGAAACCAATACACATGACTGACTTTTTTATATCGTCTCTATTTTTCGTTTCTACAGAGGTTCAAACTGTGTTCATAATTCAATGGAAATCGATGAACATGATGCTTTTTTAACAAGTTGGCTGATGTGATGATCT
>NW_024715850.1:0-2500 GCF_018991925.1 Homarus americanus | reverse complement strand
ACTAGACATTAGGGAGATTTATCTAATTAAACTCAGGTTAATTGACAGTGTTCACCTATTTCACCTGAAGCAACTTTTAGGTTAAGACGACAGGTATTTTGTTCGTTAAAATTAATCACTCATTATTCCAATATGAGTTATCCGGATTATAACAACGGTGGGTTATTTAGTGTTGTGTTGTGTTGTGTTGTGTTGTGTTGTGTTGTGTTGTGTTGTGTTGTGTTGTGTTGTGTTGTGTTGTGTTGTGTTGTGTTGTGTTGTGTTGTGTTGTGTTGTGTTGTGTTGTGTTTTTAGTAATGAATGGTTGTGTTGTTGTCCCTGTGGTTATGATGGTGAGGTTATTATTATCATTATTATTATTATTATTATCATTATTATTATTATTATTATTATTATTATTATTATCATTATTATTATTATTATTATCATTATTATTATTATTATTATTATTATTATTATTATTATTATTATTATTATTATTATTATTATTATTATTATCATTATCATTATTATTATTATTATTATTATCATTATTATTATTATTATTATCATTATATTATTATTATTATTATCATTATTATTATTATCATTATCATTATTATTATTAATATTATTATTATTATTATTATTATTATTATTATTATTATTATTAGTTATTATTATTATTATTATTATTATTAATATTATTAATATTATTATTATTATTATTATTATTATTATTATCATTATCATTATTTTTATTAGTAGTTTATTATTATTATTATTATTATTATTATTATTATTATTATTATTATTATTATTATTATTATTTTCAACACTGCTGATTCATTATCATTATTAAGTTATTATTATCATCATTGTAGCTGTTAAGGAAACATTTTATTTTTCTTTCTTTCTTTCTTTCTTTCTTTCTTTCTTTCTTTCTTTCTTTTTCTTTCTTTCGTCCAATAGTTACACAAATACGGTTTTTCCGATGCTCTTAGTTAAGTCTGACGAACTGTATATTATAATGAGAAGCATCGTTACATACAGGGCTCATAAATAGTAAGAGTTCAGGGTGGGAGAGTGGGTGGGAGAGTGGGTGGGAGAGTGGGGGGAGAGGAGTGGGAGAGGAGTGGGAGAGGGTGGGGAGAGTGGGGTAGGAGAGGAGGAGAGGGTGGGAGAGGGTTGGGGAGAGGGTGGTGGGTGAGAGAGGGTGGTGGGGAGGGTGAGAGAGAATGGTAAAAGGAACGATGGAAGAGGGAAGGAAGGAAGGAAGGGAAGGGAAGGAGGAACACAATGCTTCATCTCTTTGACAATGTGAGGGAAGGCGGGGCATGAGGGAGGAGGGAGGGGGAATAGACACAAACTGCAAACAAAAAACTGAAGTAAACAAAACCATTACCTCACTGAATAATCCCTCCCCCTCTGATTACCCTCCCCTGATTAATCCCCCTCTGATTACCCCCTCCCCCTGATTAATCCACCTTCTGATTACCCCCTCCCACCTGATTAATCCCTCTTTCTGAGTTGTATCTGTTATTATAAGTACAGTCTGGTGTTGTTGTCTGACTACTGGTAAACAGATTAACATATAGATTATTTTATTAGTCAATGAACACACACACACACACACACACACACACACACACACACACACACACACACACACACCCGTGGACTACTGCACCACCTCGCCATCGCCACCTCCTGCAGCCCCCCACCCAACTCCCGCAGTCCGCCACTACAACAAAAATCCAGCCCATAAGAGCCCGCACCGATAGATATAAGAACAGCACCATCCCATCTATTGTTAAAATATTAAACAACCCTGATTTATGTACTGCACAGCCCTGTAAATGTATTCAATGCATATTATATCATGTCTAAATCAAATGTAAGTTCTGTATATTTTCAGCCACCGGCTGCAACTCTATTAATGAACCGTTTCTTATTATTATTATTATTATTATTACACTTCATCCTGACCACCGACGGGTCGACGGGTCAGACGCACCTGGCGCTGCTCAGCAGCAGCCACGTCAACTGTTATGTTGGCCCATACCAACTCCCCCCCTGAACCCTCCCCACCGGAATATCAACAAGTTCTCGCCAGAAGTTACTACTTCACTTGGGAAAGGAATGGAACCAGTGTTGAATAGTGGTGAACAGTGCTTAAGTCAGTGAAAACAACTCGGCAGTTGAGTCTTACCCAAACTAACCTTCACACAGTGAGGTCCCAGGTACCCAGTGATAATTCCCTGAGACTCCACGATAGAGAAGCCTGGGACTACACCTCACCCACTTGAGTGAGTGAAGTCCTAGACACCAGACCATGTGGTGTCCCCATGATGCTGCGACACCACGTAGTGAATGAGTTGCTACAACATCATGTGAAGTTCCTCATAACACCATCTGTGAGGGAATTACTACACCACGTCAAGCCCCTCATAACACCACCTGTGAGGGAATTATTACACCACATCAGGCCCCTCATACACCATCTGTGAGGGAATTACTA
>NW_024715849.1:0-15821 GCF_018991925.1 Homarus americanus | reverse complement strand
ATTCTATAATAAGGACACCAGAACTGAACCGCATAATCCATGTGTGGCCTCACTAATGCTAGGTAAAGTTTCAAGATAACGTCAGCAGTTCTGTTACTCACAGACCTAGATATGAACCCAAGAATCCTGTTTGCCTTGTTGCGAACGCTAATACATTGTTTTCTAGGTTTCAAGTCGTTGCTAACAAATACACCTTGATTTTTTTTCACAAACTGAGTTTTCTATTTCCGTGTTACCTAGTTTATACTTAACGTTTGTATTCGTCTTCCCTATCTGTAGTACCTTGCATTTATCACTATTAAAATTCATTTGCCAGTCTACTGACCACTCATGTAAGGTATCTAGATCTCTTTGAAGGTGTTCAAAGTCACTGTCTGAATTTATCACTCTCCCCATTTTGGTATCATCTGCAACTTTACTAATCCTACTAGTTATGCCTAAATCAAGATCATTAATGAATATAACAAACAGGAGGGCCTACATAGATCCCTGGGGAACCGCTGCACCAGACCCCAGTCTGACTTTTTAATCCATTTATGCTGACTTTGTTTCCTACCAGTTAACCATGACCTAATCCATTTTAATAATGATCCACCTATTCCATGTGCTTCTACCTTCCTTATCAATCTCTCATGAGGGACTCTATCAAATGCTTTACTGAAATCTAAATAAATTATATCATATGACTTATCATTATCTACCGCTTCATATTCTTCTGAGAAAAAGCTAAGCAAATTTGTGAGACAAGAACGTCCCTGGGTGAACCTGTGCTGAGAAGAATGAATTAAGTTGAATGTTTCAAGGTGGCTTCTGATTTTCGTAGCAATAATTGACTCTAGCAACTTGCCTATGATTAACGTGAGACTAATGGGACGGTAATTTGATGCAATTGATTTATCACCTTTTTTGAAAATCGGAACTACATTTGCAAGTTTCCAAGCTTCTGGCACTAGGCCCGATTCTAATGACTTATTAAATAAAACTGCTAATGGATTACTCCAACTCATCTCTACATATCTTTTAATATTCTAGCATATACCTCGTCTTAATTCAGGCGATTTATGAGTCAGTTTGTTAATTACTTGCTAATATCGTTACTAGTAATATTGATATTCATCAACATATTTTCTATACTGTCGTTATATACCTTATGAACTTCTGGAAACTGTGCTAGGTTTTCATTTGTGAATACGGAGCGTAAATGACTATTTAACGTACTACACATTTCTAACTCATCATCAGTCATTTCTCCTGTCGTAGTTTTAAGGGGACCTATTGTATCTCTAACCTTTGATTTATACAGTTGATAAAAAGCTTTGGGGGTATATTTCGATTCGTTTGCTACCTTGATTTCATAATTTCTCTTTGCTTTCCTAATTTCTGTTTATACCTGTCTTGTTAGGTTCTGATAGTAACCAAGTAAGTGATTTTCGCCTTCTTAACTTTTCTATATACTCCTTTCTTTTTCCCTAGAAGATCTAAGAGTCTATTATTCATCCATTTTGGTTGGTTCCGTATCGATCTGAATTTTCTTTTAGGGATGTGTTTATTTTGGGCATTATTGATTGTCGCAATAAATTGTTCATAAGTAGCTGCTAAATTAAATTCGGGGTTATCCCGTCCTAAGTTGACAGTTTCCGGAGGTGTGGGGGGGATCAAGGCCGAATTTTCCTTCTTCCTGCCATCCCATATTATGTTAAAATATATGGCTTTATGATCACTGTTTCCTAGTTCGTCTCCAATCCCAACATCTTTTACTAGATTTTCATTATTACTGAGAACTAAATCGAGGATATTATTTCCTCTAGTGGGCAAGTTTATAAATTTATATATAAAACTATCTTGTACTACTTCTATAAAATCTTCAGATTCATTATCGCTAAGTTGATTTTTCCAATCTATGCCTGAAAAGTTGAAATCGCCTAGAATATATACATTGTTTCTATCAGATGCCTTCTTTATTTCCTCCTATAGCAATTTACCATCGTTCCTACTCAAATTAGGTAGTCTATATATAACACCAATGACTACGGATTCACTGCCCTCACCAATCTCTACCCAAATACTTTCATTGTCGCTATTTGTTTTAATGTTTGATTTATTGCAGCCTTTTAATGACACCCTGATATACACTGCTACACCCCCACCTCTCCTTCCTACTCTGTCAAATTTAAATAGGTTATATCCTGGAATATGAAATTCTGCTAAAAAATGCTTGCTGTTTGAATTTATCCATGTTTCTGTTATTGCAATTATATCTATGTTCTCTTTATCACTCACTTGGCCCCTGAGCTGGTCCATTTTGTTACATTGCGCTTCTACCATTAGCATAATAAACACTCAATATATTTCTTCCTGCTTTCTATCTGTTTTTACATTTATTACTTTTTGATGTTTTATTATGACTAACTATATTTTCAGCATTACTTCTGTTTCACTATCTATGACCTGCTTGTTTTTTTACTCCCATTTTCCCCGACTCCTCTCTACTGGCGAAACCCCCCCTTCGGAGTGACAATTTCACGCTCCAGGGATGCAGACAACGTCTTTACCCCCTCACGAGACAAGTGTACTCCGTCGCGACAGTACAGGTAGTCGTTGCCATAAAATCGTTGCCCGTCATCAATGAATGCCCAACCATTGTTTGCACAATGTTTTTCCAGTCGGCAATTAATAGCAATTGCCCTGGACAGCCATTCACGACCAACCCCTCTTCTAGGCAAGACACCACATACTATAGGGACCCCTCCCCTATCTCTAATCTTCCCCAGCGCCTCCCTATACCTCTTGAAAAGTTCCTCACTCCTAACCTTACCTATGTCGTTTCCCCCCACACTAAGACACACTACTGGATTGGTACCCTCCCCTGACAAAACTCTGTCTAACCTCTCGGCTACATGCCCTATCCCAGCCCCAGGAAAACATACCCTAGTCCTACGTTTCCTATCTCTCGCACAAAAAGCCCGATCCATAAACCTCACCTGGCTGGAGATTGTGAAGTGAGATGCAGTGAAGATTGTGAAGCGAGATGTAGTGAAGATTGTGAAATAAGATTATAAAGTAAACTGTAGTAATTGAGGTTAAACGAACGCGGGTTATTCTGTAGTGTATCCGTGTCTTGTTAACGTGGAACCAACATGGCGGTGGTTCTCAATATAGATACGTTATTTTGCCGGAAATTTCTGTCAAAACAAAATATGAATCAACCATATTTAGCCTAAATTAACCTAACGGCTTTATTATATATTCTAAGTTTTTTAAGTTGGATAGATCAGATCAGGTTAGGTTAAGTCAGGCTGGGTTAGGTTAGGTTAGTTTTGTTAATTTTGCCACTTAGAGGCTAGTTTATTGTGCCCCCCATACTCATCCTGTCAGCTGTAGCACAGAGAGATTACAAAGTGGTGTTAGATGAGGAAGGTGGTTAAGTTAAGTTTCAATAGGTTAGGTTAGATTATGTCAGGTTGGGTTAAGTTAGGTTAGGTAGGTAATAAGTAGATAGGTTATGTTAGGTAGGTGGGAAAGTTAGGTTTGATTAGGTTAGCTTATGTCAGACGGGGAGGTTAGGTTAGATTATGTCAGGTTAGGTTAGATTATGTCAGGTTAGGTCAGATTACGTCAGGTTAGGTTAGATTATGTCAGGTTAGGTCAGATTACGTCAGGTTAGGTTAGATTATGTCAGGTTAGGTTAGATTATGTCAGGTTAGGTTAGATTATGTCAGGTTAGGTTAGATTACGTCAGGTTAGGTTAGATTATGTCAGGTTAGGTCAGATTACGTCAGGTTAGGTTAGATTATGTCAGGTTAGGTCAGATTATGTCAGGTTAGGTTAGATTATGTCAGGTTAGGTTAGATTATGTCAGGTTAGGTTAGATTATGTCAGTTTAGGTTAGATTATGTCAGGTTAGGTTAGATTATGTCAGGTTAGGTCAGATTACGTCAGGTTAGGTTAGATTATGTCAGGTTAGGTAAGTATGTAGAGGTGGGTAAAAAAGGTTAGGTTAGGTCGGCAGGTTTTAGTGTAGGAGCTTAAGTAATCCCGTAAAAATTTCATGTTAATTTTTGACACCATACATTATAATAATCCTTATAAACTATGTTAAGGAACTGTGGTGTCATTTTTTCTGAACGGTTTATTATATGTTTTATGCCTTTAAAGAAGTTTTATTAAAGAGCGGCGTAATGAACCACAGATGTATTACCATTAAGTCCTAATTAACTTAAAACATGACTAATAACCTATGAACATGTAGTATTATATGATTACAATTTAACATAATATATCATGAATGCTGTTATAATATCATAAGTGTGTTACAAACATGGCTGCTCATATATGCCATCCTGTCTCTGGCAAAGAAGAGATTGCAGTAAGTAAAATTATTTGCTAAAGACAAATACTGGAAATTAAATATATACATATTACCATTATCTGAAAAGCTTAGAACCACCGTTTTATATTTATTAAAAGTTTGTAGTGTTATACATCATGTGTAAACAAGTCACAAGTTATTATTTACGACATTGCTTCAGTCCTCGTCATCAGAGTCTTCTGTGTACAACAGATTCCTTCACCCTGTTTAGGCATTTCTCATCATCTGCTTGACAGTTACACATCTCGGTGCATGTCATGCTATTCTTTCTGATTCTTTCTGTATGAACATGACAATGATCCACATTTCCTGACGCCACATCCACATTTAACAAGTTCTGTGATTGTTTCTGGAGCTGGTGGTTGGTCTGATATTACTAGTATGAAACAGTCATTGTCAATCTTCCAGCCATGCTCAAATTGTGAAAGCATTTCACTGTCTGCATCACAAGACCACAGAAGAGCTTGATACCTTCCTCTCAATATATGATACTTTAGAGTTGCTGCAGTCGCTGGTAGTTCTCCAGCTTCTGCCTGCGTTTTCTTGAAGAGATGCCATCTAAGTTATGACAGTTTAGTGAAAGTCATTCGTGGACAGTGGACAGTAGAGCTTAAATACAAATTCCTTTAGACCAATAAACATGTCTGCTGGAGGGCATTTGATCTACTCAGCATCTTGAATGCATCTAGGACTTTTGTGTTAGATTTCATCAAAGTAACGAGATAATATTCTTCTTACATATACCTTAGCTTGATTACAGGTAACACCAGGTAGAAGTTACGTGACTCTTAAGAGTTTTCCTCGACTTGGCTGATTCAACTGTAAGACTTGCTGTATTTATCCTTATTAAAATCCTCCACCTGTAAGACCCTCCACTTGTAAGACTCTCCACCTGTAAGACCCTCCACTTGTAAGACTCTCCACTTGTAAAACCCTTTATGGATTTGAAATACCTTCTCGTCTTGACTCCACTAGTACTGTACACACCCTCTCTAGCCTTAGTTTACAGTAATGTTGAAGTATATAATGAAGACTCACAGCTCATGGGTTAGAAAACAAAAGATGCTTGTTTTATTTATTTATTTATTTATTTATTTATTTATAGCTTATTTTAGAATCCCCGAAAGTTAGAACAAAATGGCTGACGGGACTCACAAGCGGGCGATGTTTACAGTATGGACCAAGAATAAAAAAATAAATGAAAAATAAAATAAATAAATCGTAAATTGGTGCATTGTTTCTCCAGGGGTAATTATAGAAGTACAAATGTTCTCCAGCAGTGGGTAACGATCATAGCCACGTATAGAGCTTCTAACGCAGGTAGATTGATATAGATGCATTACCTGGAGTTAGTGGGTTACAGGGCCTCCTACACGATAATATTAAAGGTGTTTTTTCCTTCTGTTTGTGGCACTTGAGGTGTTTAGGTTAGGTTTAATTAAAATGGTTTAGTTATAATAGTTATATTACGATAAGTTAAGTTGAATTTAGAACTTTTGATTTGCATATATCGTGTTTTAGAAGGATTTGTTAGCTAATAAGTTTAATTTTGATAAGTTTAGTTTAATTTAGATCATTTGATTTTACAAGGTCGTATTATAATGACTGGGAACCATATAGAAAACTGTTAGAGACGTAAATATTTCTACGGCAGTGAATGAGTAAGTCAATAAGTGGTGTATAGAGCTGCTGACGCAACTTAAACGGTATATACTGTACATTATATGTTATCAGAGCTTTCCTGTTGTACGTAACCGCCTCCGTCAAAGTGTCTTACTGGCTCATGTGAAGATTAGCCTCTAGTTTATTTAACCTCAAGATTAACTACACTGGCACTGCCTGACCTGACCTGACCTGACCTACCCTACCCTACCCTACCCTACTCTACCCTACCCTACCCTACCCTAACCTAACCTAACCTAACTTAATTTCAAGTAGCGTTAGTTAATCATTAGTTGAAATAAGCTGGGAGGTTAATCTTCAGGCAATCTACCTCCTGAGGAGAGTGACTCAGATATTACAATGAATTTTTGTTTACCTGGGTTAAGAACACATCTTACCACCATAAGACTGAGCCTGCCTCAATACAATGGGCTTATGCACTGATTATTGCGGCCCTAATAAAATTTACGGTGTATCTTGTGAACTAGATTTATTGTTTGACCTTAGTGAATGAGAAACTGGTTGAGGTGTATTGTGGTAAACATCCTTAAGAGCAGCTCTGTGTGTTCTTACGACCTCAAAGTAACACAAAAGGTAGCCAATATCTACCCTTGATCAGTCACTTTATGTAGATGTCAATTGTGTCATTTTTCTAGACTTAGTGCCCCCTGGAGGAGAAAGTAAATACAATGTTGATATATTTTGGTCACAACACACACTAGTAGATTATTTTTCCTTTTAACTAAATAATTAACACTATGAAGCTAACTAATTATATAACTCAAAGATGGTAACCAATATGGCGTCGATATTGTTCACATACTCTATGATAAATAGATGTATTGTCTGTTTAATTTTAGGAAAGAATTTAATTTATAAACTTTTGAGAATCTGGATACAGGAGTTTTGTCTTTGTGTGTGTGTGTGTGTGGTGATGATGACGCATACTTTCCTCTGCAGTGAAAAAAATATCTTGACATTGCAAAGTTTAACTGTAAGCCGAAGGAACGTTTGTAATGTGACTTGTTATGTGAAATTGTAACTTGAAATTTTTTGTGAAAAAATATTTCCCTATAAAGTTTGGCAATAAATGAAGTATTACATCAAGGTGTAACTTGTAGTTCCTTGTGGAGTAATTACCTATGTGGACGATACAGCTACTCCAGGGTGTAAGACCTAGAGTAGAAAGTCTTTAGACCTTACCTGAGGTTGAAAGACTCTTATAGTGGAACGTCTTAGGTATTGAAACTTTAATTACAGTAAATAAAATATAATCTACCTAAACATTCTTCACCTGGCGACAACTAATGATACAGGTGGTGTAATAGCTCTTTAAAATTCCTCCGTTTGATATAATAATGACCACACATGAACTTATAATGTGCAATATCTTGATAACACATTAGCTGCAACATTACACATAGTCCAGTGTATGTGTAGTGAGGGACATCTACCTAAATGAGTTACAGAATGTGGAGTTGAGGCAAAAAAAAGTTGGGACATGTTTGAGATCATCAGTTGAGCCAAACGTTTATACTCAATATTGTTTTAATGGTATTTTAGAGCGACCGAAAAATGTAAACAAAATGGCCGGCTTGGTGACACATACCTTACAAGAAATAAACATGAGAACGAACACACACACACACACACACACACACACACACACACACACCAGTTTTACCCACATTATCACCAGACTATCGGCATACCTGGTCGGTGGACACCTGCCTCCTCCTCCTCCTCCTCACCTTGCTAATATGCTAATATGCTAATATGCTAATATGCTAATATGCTCTGGTATGTTCCAGTCTATTTAAGATATGCTCCCATCTATCTTAAAGAGCTTATGCTAGGTTGGTCTGATATGCTCCTCAAAGACTATGCTGATATACTCTTGTCATCTGATATGCCATTATGTTCATATCACTCTAAAGGATATACTAATATGTTCTGATATGTTGGTATGGTTCTGTCTCTCAGAGGGTGTGCTGATGTACTATAAGAGCATATGGGGTATGCTGATATACTTGGTTATGTAGCTAGGCTCATATCTCTCTTACAGGGTATGCTAATATACCCTGATATGCTTGCATCTGTCTCTGAGCGTATACTGGTTGACTGTAATGACATAAGAGATATGCTGGTATGCTTCTAAGGGAATATGTTAACATACTCTAATAATAATTTGAAATGAGGTTAGCTATACCTTAGATTCAGGGGATATACTGATATGATATGAATTAACCTAGAAGTATACTGATATGTTCTCAAGGCATTCAGGGATCTGTTAGTATGCTTCGACATACTTTCGGAACAAGGTAAACTGGACCTTCAGAAGATAGGGTGATATGCTGACATATTCTGATGGATCTAAGAGAGAGTGGAAGACTATGAGAGCTAGTTAATATACTCAGGTATGTTGATATCCTTTCATGGCACTTGGGATATATGGTAATATACTCCGATGTGTCTCTTTGGATATACTGATATGCCACTAATGGGTCCCCAGAAAGCAGGAGACAAGTTGATCTGCTTCGAGGACACTAATCTGTATAATGATTTTTTCCCTGACTGTTAAGAAGTATACTGGTATATTTTAAATGTTGCTTAGTATTATAGTATACTTTGGGCTGTTCTGAACATATTTCACAGCTGATTTTCAGAAATATATGCTGCTGTCACTGGCTTGTTTATTCCGGAGACATTGATTATACTTTGAGTATGTTGATATGCTTTGTTACCAGTCAAGGAATATGCTGATATGTTCTGACACTTCTCAGTGATTACCCTGATATACTTAGATACCTGATAGTATTTATTGGAGTATAGTGTCCTATACTCTGATGTCATTCTAGTGATATGCTGATGAGCTGACATACCGCTTTATGTAACTGTGATATATTGAATCATATACATCCATTCCTCACGCTTAATATATATGATATTCTAAACAATGCTGATATTATTTATGTTATACCCTGATTATATACTAACATACTACAGTGTCATTTATAGTGTATGATATTAAACATTCGGGGGTATACTTTGAGGTTATTTAGAGAATATGATGGCAAACGGTGATATACTCTGATGCTATATTTGGTATACACAGATATATTGATATAATTTATATAATATACCGATAGATATAACTAAATATCTGTGAAGTAAATCCTGTACTTTTTGATATACCATTCAGGGTGAAGGTATGCTAATATACCACGATAGCACCCGCCTCTCAGCGCTAATATACCCTGATGGCACACTTAACATCCTGGCGCCGGTCGTGGGGTATACTGATATGCTAAAGTCTTCTTCATCTTCTAATATCTCGACTTCAGCTTCGTAAACTGTGATTACTTAAACGTATTTAACGCTCGTTTACGTAACTTTTTTGTAGAATAAATGAATGTATATCCGGGGTTCTTCTGTTTCTTTGTCCATCTGATGTTTGCGTCCATGTTGAGGAGAACCACTTAGCAGGGCTCGCATTTTCCCATAATGTGTTACCTCAAGTTCCATAATTTGTACTTAGTGAAGCCACGATATCCCGCGTTATGTTGCCCGTCTTACTTCCTTCTGAGTTATGTGTCTTAAGTTGGTGAAAAAATTAAATTAAGGCTGAATTATTGTTAAATGTTAAGGTATTATAGTACTTGTCTGTCGTGTTGTTAATATAACATAGTTTCACCAGCAGTATGTACTCAAGAGCTTATTAACATCGTTGACGAGTCAGAGCCGCAACACTGAACCAATATATATGAACATTAACACAAAAAATAAATTGTTACATTACATCGACTATCAAGACATAACTTACAATACAAATTAATAAATAATTGTACCAGGCAGATAAAAATATTAGTTACAAAAAATTATGAAAATAGTCTTAATGTTCACGCCAGAACTTACCCCATAACAAAAGCCATACAACATTTTCTCAGTTAAGACTTCGTTAAATACAATCTCAAACTCCTTCTCAGAAACTGTGTGTTGGTGGTGTGCCACGTGTGGTGTGTGTGTGTGTGTGTGTGTGTGTGACAGCACCTTTGATTTATACAAATATTCACCCAAATGAATAACACTAAGTAATTCACCATGTTATTCACGACTCTTAGATCACTTGGCTTGCGTCTCTCAAAAGGTCGAGCCAGGGTCAGCTGATTCAGTAAACACCGCTCACATTAATAGGGACCTGCCACACTTTGCCATAAACAGATAAATTGTACCGGGAATTTTCCCCCCACACACTCATCATTGTCACTTTATGTAACTTGCTGACAAAACCCATGACCCTTCAGGCCTTTTACGCCCTTAATGCATGAGTCATAAAGGCAAGCATGAACTCCGCATGCTTCCCAGCTGGGCACTGTAAACGCTTCTGCGCTTCACCTTGCACAGGATGTAAGGGGGTGCCCAATAAACTAGCCCCCTCGTGGGCAATCTGTAATCACTACCACTGTCTCGCGGCCCAGAGTAGTAGTTGGACATATCACTAGACAGGGAAATTCACACTTAACACAAGTGTTATCTCAAGGTCATATTCACAACACTTCCCTGGACAGAATTCATAATTTATTTTCTCATATTACATCTGTGTGTATACCTGCTACTAGATAAACAGAAAATGCCAAGAAGTGTTTACATCAAGCGCTGCCACTTAAGAGTTCCAAGAACTAAATTAAAACAATTAGTGTGTGTGTGTGCATGGTGTGAGTGTGCATGGTGTGTGTGTGTGCATGGTGTGAGTGTGCATGGTGTGTGTGTGTGTGAGTGTGCATGGTGTGTGTGTGTGCATTGTGTGTGTGTGTGTGTGTGTATATGGTGTGTGTTTGTTTGTTTGTATGGTGTGTGCATGGTGTGTGTGTGTGTGTTTGTGTATGTGTGTATGGTGTGTGTATGTGTATGGTGTGTGTATGTATGGTGTGTGTGATCGTGTGTGTGTGTGTATGTGTGTGTATGGTTTGTGCATGTACGGTGTGTGTATGGGTGTGTGTGATTGTGCATGGTGAGTGTGTGACTGTGTATGGGGTGAGTGTGTGTGTGTGTGTGTGTTTCCATTGCCATGAGGATATCATACAATTCTTAAAGCACTGGTCACATGGGCGCATTTTTTTTTAGCAATTTCTTGCCGGAAAGTTATTTCGAGCAATTTTCGAGAAATTCGAGCAAGTTTTTGAAGCATTTTTATTGACAATCGTGATAGTCAATTTCTTGACTATTTCGAGTAAGATTATCGGTTCAAAACCCGGTTAATACCATATTTAATGACACGAAGCTTATTTATCGAGTATTTACCTTGGCTATATATAACATAGATCAATAACATTATGTATAAAATGCACAAACAGTTTTTTACGACACACTGAGTTTATTATTTGGGTGGTGTTTTGGCGTGTTTGTTTACAAAACACAAGCCCATACAGCCGGTCATTCTCCACACACTAACAACCCTCCCTACTGTAACTACGATAGCTGAACCAGTCTATATTAAACACTCGTTCCTCCTCCTCGCCAGCCACTTACGAGTCCCCAATAGTTTTTCTTCGCTTTCTCTCATTTCTTTTTAATAATAACAATAATACCAAGGATAGCTGCTGCGTCGTCTGCATTGTTGTTGTGATGTTCCGTCTCCCTTCTACTCGCACAGCGGCGTTAACTTTTTTTTCTTGCTGTAGTAACTGAACCAAGAGCCACTCGTGTGACCACATTTGGAAGAAATTACTCGTAATTTCTTGCTCCAAATTAATTGCTCATCAAAGGGATCGTGTGACCGTAACTTAAGTCACCCTTTAAGAAAAACTGTAAATACTGATTCACAAAACTTAAGGATCATTTCTGACTTGGAACCATCGGTGTAATGCAGAAAACAGTTATTGTATTCTAAAACCTACCCAAGAAATCTTTTACCCACTTACGATATAATTCTTTTCTATTCCATCAATAGATGTTATTTTACTTTTTTATACGTATTTTTATTTTAGTAATTTATAAACTATTTTCTTTATATACTTCATTACCTTTTAGTGTAATGAAGAGAATGAATTACAGAAGGTTTTTATAATTATATTGCGAACAATATTTTTCCTCGAAAATAAATAAACAATGACGATGATCTTGTTTACAATATGGAGCTTGATGTCTTACTCCATGTTCGTTTATTACATTTTCTGCCATACCCGACTGTTCTTTTCTTTCTTGTGGTGAAGGTTTTTGACAATTGATATATATATAAAGTTGAGTTAAGAATAATGACTCTGATATTATAGCCATTAGGCCCTGAATAATAAGTGGTGTCTAAGTGAACAAATGTATGATGTCTTCAATTACCAGCGTAGTGTGGGGTAACAGTGGGGGTAGAAGCGAAGGGTAGGAGTGAAGGGTGGGAGTAAGGCGTGGGAGTAAGGGTGGGAGTAAGGCGTGGGAGTAAGGGTGGGAGTAAGGGGTAGGAGTAAGGGGTGGGAGTAAGAGGTGGGAGTAAGGGGTGGGAGTAAGGGGTGGGATCAAGGGGTACGAGTAAGAGGGTGGAAGTAAGAGGTGGAAGCAAGGGGTGGGAATAAGGGGTGGGAGTAAGGGGTGGGAGTAAGGGGTAGGAGTAAGGGGTAGAAGTAAGAGGTAAAAGTAAGGGGTAGGAGTAAGGGGTAGAACTAAGGGGTAGAAGTAAGGGGTGGGAATAAGGGGTGGGAGTAAGGGGTAGGAGTAAGGGGTAGGAGTGACGAGTAAGAATGTGGGACAAGAGGGAGGGGTAGCAGTGGGGGAAGGTTTAGGTTACAAACTTCTATTTACTTCAACATCTGTATCCTGCTGGTGATGTTCTCTCTTTAAACAATTTACAAAATAAATAAATAAATGGTCAGGTGTAAATGGTAAGAGTATTTAACAGAGTAATACTGAGGTATTACAAGAAAGAACTAAAAACTGTCCACTGTGTGTATCAACATTTTATAAAAGTATTTGTGAAGCTGTAAAATACTTAGATATAAACTTTTAATTCAACTCTGTAATAAAAATAATTGCAATAATGAATCTAAACAAGAAATGAACTGGGTGAAAAAATCTACAAAATACTAAAATATAAAAAAGAAGAATTACAGTAAAACCTGAATCATTGTAATAAACATTATTAAACTTTTCGTTGTTATGACCTAAAACAAACAAGGAAGACTCGTCTAGATTTTCGCTCTGTGAATTAACTCCTTGGATCGCTTTGGGCAAGAGGGGAGTTACTCCGACTTATTCCGTGAAAATATTCCCAACTGTCCATAGAATCCGTTACAGTTTCCTTTATAGTAAGTGACTCACAAATGATTAATATTCCCATTCACCAATACTTTATTATATCAGAGAACAGTGCAGAGATAAGCTGGCCAATGAGCGATGGTCAAAGATAATACAGATTTAATACTGGATTGATAAGTACAGCTATAGTGATTTGTTTCATGTTACAGTAATAATAAACTTTATCAAATGCTATAACTACCAAAGTGTTATTTTCGTGATCGATACCCTGCTGCCAGGATTATAACATCGTTTAAAAGTTCAGTAAAAATATCATGCAGATTAAAACCTAACCTAGTGTATCGTAACCTAACTTAGCCTTTCCTAAGCTAACTTAGACTATCCTAAACTAGCCTAACCTATCCTAATCACACCAAACCTAACCTATCCTAAATTTATATATCATCAACAGATTTATAGATATGTTGGAGAAATAATTATCAAAAGTTTGTTGTCTCTGCAAATGTATTTTAAAAAAAGAAAATGAAATTAAAACTTTCTAGAGAACTCAATTGTGTCATGAGCGTTGCGGCTTGGTTAGGTTAGGTAACATTAGGTTAGGTTAGATAAGGTAAGGTAAGATTAGGTAAGGTGAGGTAGTGTTAGGGTTAAATACATTTTATTAATTTTGCATCAAAATAATCACGACTGAAGGTATCTGATAAAAAACCTCTGAATATAATTCTTTTTCTGAGAAAAAAATTTCTTTACCACTTATTTTTTGCCCCACTTTTTTTATTAAGTTTGATGAACTTAGATTAGGTTAGGTATTATTTAACTCTGAGTCATGGGTACTTATTGGATACTTGGCAGAATAACTTGTTATAACCTGGTCCTAACAAAGGCGGAGTCTAAGCAAAAATGTTCACTTGACCTCATATTTGGATTTCATTACTGAAGGATATTTACAGCTATACCACATTAATAAGGTCTATCTGCAAGTTTATTCAGTCATAAAAAAAAATATACCCTAAATGTGGACAATAAAAATCTTCTATTTTGGTACAAATTACTTGAAAAGTTGTAAGAAGACAAAAGCTGCATCTCTTCCATAAAGCGAGAAATAGAACAGCCAAGCCACTTCTTGTCGTAAAAAAAAACTAATATTGTATTTTAGTATGTTGATGTACAAAACATTTTCTTCATTATTCTATGATAAAACAAGTCTATCAAGCATTATTAAAACATATATTATTAATTTTTTTTCATGCAATCCGGAAATAGCGACTACTATATCCAGGTTGATCGTGTTGAGGTCCTGTAAGTTACAGGCTAGATTACGAGCTCACTTACGGAGTTCGATGCCAAATATTTGTTTTGAGAATCCCGATCGGAGACTGTAAGTCCAGTTACCTGGTAAACAAGTAGATACAGTGAAATAAACTGCTGTACCTAAATATTATGTAACTCAAAATATATTCCCAAAACAGCATGTTTACAGATGAAAATAAAAAAAAGCATAAATAATACAAACAAAATCAATTAATATGTTTTTTATTACAGTATTTTTAAATATCAGAAGCGTAGGTTCAGCGCTTCTTTTGTGTCTTTTTCCCGGTGAAGATGTAGTCTCCCCATGGCAGGTACTGGTCCTTTTGTACACGGCAGAAAGTGGTAGTTTCCTTCTTCTTCTTGTTGTTTTGGGTCTTGTTGTTTTGGGTCTTAGTGTGTTTTGTGGTCTGCAGTTTGTTAGATCGGGGCCCTTCTCCTTCATCTGGCAAGGCTTCACCTCCACCTTAGTCACCTTCGATACAGTGCGTCGGAACACCATTGTGATGTACTGACACTAACAGCTCTCTCACTGAGGTCAAATCAAAATTTGACCATACAGAAAGAATTACGGTTTAATAAGGTTGGAATTTAAAGAAATTGACAACAAAATAAAGCTCTGTTTATCACTATAGTAAAGAGGGATGGTGTTTGTAAAGATGATGGATGGTGTTATAATATGTAGTGATGAAGGATGGTGTTATATGTAGTGATGAAGGATGGCGTTATATTGTAGTAATGATGGATGGTGTTATATGTAGTGATGATAAGAGGGTAATATATGTAGTGATGATGGATGGTGTTATATATATATATTGATGATGCATGATGTTATGTGTAGTGATGATGGTTGGTGTTATATGTAGTGATGCTGGATGGTGTTATATGTAGTGATGATGGATAGAGTTATATGTAGTGATGATGGATGATGTTATATGCAGTGATGATGGGTGGTGTTATATGTAGTGATGTTGGATGGTGTTATATGTAGTGATGATGGATGATATTATATGTAGTGATGATAGGATGGTTCTATATGTAGTGATGATGGATGGTGTTATATGTAGTGATGATGGATGATGTTATATGTAGTGATGATAGGTTGGTTTTATATGTAGTGATGATGGATGGTGTTATATGTAGTGATGATGGATGGAGTTATATGTAGTGATGATGGATGATGTTATATGTAGTGATGATAGTTGGTGTTATATGTAATGATGTCGGATGGTGTTATATG
>NW_024715848.1:0-15476 GCF_018991925.1 Homarus americanus | reverse complement strand
CTCTTTCAAGTCTCTTATCCTTATCTAAGGATCTTCTCAGAAGAACAATATTCATAAGTGTAATTTCCCTAGGTATAACTTGGTTAGTTTCCGGGACTTTCTGGTTATCCACTGCCGTGATATTTTCTAGGGTTATCCACTTATCTTATCTTTTGACCATTAGTTAATTTATCCTATTTTCTTAACAATGGCCACCTCAGGTTTTGATCTCCAGGATTTTATTGAAAATCCTTCCGTAGCTAAATTACGTGTTAATATCCTGAAGAAAGAATGGAAAGAAATAGCCAACTATTACAATATCCCATTTTCACAGCAACTGACTAAGGAAATGTTAAAAAATCATGTGATTGAAGTGCTGGTTCAACATGAAGTTTTAAAAGAATCCGCTGTTGATAGATTAACGCCCATGTCCAAGAAACTTCAACCACTATCCACCACCCCTCCTCACTCAGAAGTTGCTTCAGGTCTGGCTAGCCCTCAACAAGAAACACAACGAATAGACGCCTTAGAACTGGAACGAGCTAGGTTCGAGTTCCAAATCAAAATGAAAGAACTCGAGTTGGAGCAGGAGTCGGAACAGGGCAAGTTGGAGCACAAGTTGGAGCATGAGGGAAGGTCGGAACAGGCCAAGTTGGAGCATGAGGAAATGATGGAACGGGCCAAGTTGGAGCAGGAGGTTAGACTGAAAGAACTACAGGTAAGAGAGATAGAAGTCACCTTAACATCGGAGTTTAGATCAAAGGAAGTGGCATTAAGAGAGAAACTAGCTGCTTTTAACCCTGCTACTGCTTCTTCCCTTGTTCCTGGGTTTGATGAATCCGATATGGACGGGTCATTTAGGACTTTTGAGAAAATAGCCGGGAAGAATGAGTGGCCAAAGGACCAGTGGGTGTCAGTGTTAGTTCCTAAATTATATGGTAAGGCTCGTAGAGTTTATAACTGTTTAGACCAGACTGATGACTATGATAACGTAAAAAAGAATATCCTCACCTCTTATGCTATCACGCCAGATGGATACCGGCAGAAGTTTCGTAAACTAACCAAACCATTTTCCCACACCTTTGTTGAGTTTGCTCAAGAAAAGCTTAGGTTTTTAAGAAGTGGTTAGAGGCTACAGAGACCTCCACATTTCAGGATTTGTTAAATTTGGTAGTCCTGGAGGAGTGGAAGAGCAAGATACCATTTCACATCTTGAAGCATGTGGAGGAGCGTGGAGAGGTTAATTTAGGGCGTGCTGCTGAGCTGGCTGATGCGTACGCTTTGTTGGTGGAGTCACTGGGCAGTAGAGAACGTGGTACTTCCGACATGTTAGGTCCTCCTCTGATGATAACCTTGGGAACGTGAGTGGTAGGTCGAAAGGTCCCACACCTACTCCCCCGATGCAACCAAGCTTACTTGTTCTTACTGTAAAAACCCAGGCCATACGATCCAGAATTGTAAACACCCAAAGTGTCGAATTGCTAAAAGTAGTTCCCTGGATCCCAAGTCCAAACCAATAGCAAATACCAATGTGGAAAGGCCCCATCAGGATCTCTTCTCTTCATTCACCTATGAGGGAAAAATTTCAATCATAGAGGGGTCTCGTTCTTTCCCTATTCGTATACTACGTGATACGGGCGCAGCACAATCTATCCTCCTGTTTAACGTCATTCCCGATATATCTACCGCATTTACTAATGAGAGTGTTCTAATTTCAGATCTCTCATCCCATTCTTCCTATCCTTTAGCTAAAGTGCACCTCCAATGTCCCTTGATTACTGGGGAAGTGCAATAGCCATAAGGAAAGACCCAATGCCTGTGTGCGGCATTCATTTATTATTGGGTAATGACTTGGTAGGAGATCTAGTGGTTCCTAACATAAAGACAGTCGACTCTCCCTTACCTGTCAACTCCACCACTGACCTTAAAGAAACTATTCCTCATCTTTTCCCATCTTGTGCTGTCACCCGGTCACAGAGTGTGCGAAATGGGCCCTCTTCGTCTAAAACCACCTCTAATATTTTCCTACCCACAGAAGATCTGTACAATAAGACAATTAGTAAGGATGAGCTCGTTAAAGCCCAACAATCTGATCCATCTTTGACTAAACTTCATCATGCAGCAGTTGAGGGTAAAGATTTTAACACCCTTCCGTGTTTTTATTATCATGAAGGGGTTTTGATGAGGGCCTATAGGCCCCCTGAGCTTGCCCATCTAGACACGTGGTCTGAAATACATCAAGTGGTAATTCCCACCTCAGTCAGACCAGCATTAATTGCCCTTGCCCATGATGGTATTTCAGGACATTTGGGAACCCTGAAAACATATAAAAAGCTCCTCCAACACTATTATTGGCCTGGACTTAGGAAGGATGTGTCAAAATACCTAAAATCTTGTCATATTAAGCCCATCCCAGTATTTTCTACACCATTTGAAAAGATTGTTGTGGATTGTGTGGGCCCATTACCAAAGACTAAGAAGGGAAATCAATTCCTGCTCACAGTTATGGATACCAGTACACGTTATCCTGAGGCTTTTCCCCTTAAAAGCATCACTTCCAAAAACGTAATCAAACATCTTTTGCACCTTTTCACTCTTCAGTGGCATTCCTTAAAGAGATCCAATCCGATCAGGGCACCAATTTTACGAGCAATCTTTTTCAAAGAGGTGATGAAAGATCTTCAGTGTACCATATTGTACATCAATGCTCAAAAAATACTGTATAGAACACCAAAAGGAATGGGATGAAAGCATAGATTTGTTACTCTTTGCCATCAGGGAATGTCCCCAGGAGTCATTGGGTTTCTCCCCGTTCGAGTTACTATATGGGAGACAAATTAGGGGACCCCTTAAAATAGTAAAGGAGCAGTGGTTTGACACTCCATCTATTAAGCCCGCAACAGTTTCCCAATACATTGACACTTTAAGGGACAAATTAACTGAAGTCCGAACCATTGCTCAGTCAAACTTAAAAAAAGTCCAAGAAAAATGGTGAAGTCCCAACCTAAATTAGTTAAAAGATCATTTTCTCCAGGTGACAAAGTGTTACTCTTTCTACCCATTCCAGGCTCTCCCCTTAAAAGCAAGTTTACTGGTCCCTATATAGTGTTACAGCATGTTCATTCCTCAACCATATAGTCCATACTCCCTGATCGGCAGAAAAGATTCACAACTCTATTCAGCATTAATCTGCATGAACTTTACCATTCCAGGCAGTCAGAGGCGAATCCCAGAGGCTATATAAGTCAACTCCAGGCCAGGCTATTTTGTTTTGTTGTAGCTTGTCGAGACAGATGATATGGACCTATTGGAGAATTTAGGACTTCCCTCTACCTAAAGAAAACCCTACTAACAGTCACATACTCAACAACTTGGATGAGTATTTTTCTGTTCTGAATCCATCTCAAGCAAAAGATCTCACTAAGTTATTATCAACATTTCCTAAAGTCACGTCAGACCTCCCAGGTTTTTGCAATATACTTAAACATGATATTAAGCTAATCTCAGATGATGTACAACCCATTAGGCAATCAGCCTATCGACTAAATCCACAAAAAAAAGAGATTATGAAAAAGGAGGTAGATTTTTTGTTAAAACATAACTTAGCTGAGCCTAGTACCTCCCCCTGGGCTTCACCTTGCCTTCTCATTCCAAAACCCGATGGCACTTTTCGTTTCTGTACTGATTATCGTAAAGTGAACCAGGTCACTGTCTCAGACTCCTACCCTTTACCTTTGATTGAAGATATAATAGACAGCATAGGCTGTGCCAAATTTATCAGTACGGTGGACTTATTGAAAGGATATTACTATGGGACTCACGGATAGGCCAAATTAATCTCGGCATTTATAACTCCATTTGGTCTTTTTTTTCAATATTTGGCTATGGCGTTATTTTTTCTACGTTCCGCCACATTCCAGGCCATCAACTCCTAATTCAGATTCCAGGGACGTTCGCCTGGATGACCTGGTGGTGGTGTCGACAGCTGTACTTGAACATCTGGTGCGTTTGGAGATACTGTTTAAATTTGACTGCAAGAGACTGATTCACCATAAACCTGGCTAACCTGCTTTTGCCGCTTCCCCAGTGACTTACCTGGGACATATCGTTGGGTATGGTATGGTGAGACCCAAGGACGCAAACGTTAGCCATCTTGTCCTTCCCACCCATGACGAGGAAGGAACTCATGCGCTTCCTGGGATGTGCTACATCATCATGGTTCTGCAGTAACTTCTCCAGCGTGGCCGGACCCCTCACAGACCTTACCAGTTCTGCGGTCCCTTGCATCTGGAACCAGAGGTGCGACCAGTCTTTCCACCGCCTCAAAGCCTTCCTTGCCTCCAAGCCTGTAGTCCACCCCCCTGACTACACCTTGCCCTTGCATCTGCAAATCGACGCTAGCGTTGTCGGAGTGGGGGCTGTGCTCCTACAACCCGACCCAACCACTGATGTCCTTCACCCTGTGGCATACTACTCCGCCAAGTTGAAAAACCATCAGACCAAACTACTCGACCATAGAGAAGGAGGCCTTGGCTCTGGTGTTGGCAATAAAGAAGTTTGAATGTTACCTCCAGTCTTGCCCACAAACAACCCTAGTCTTCACCGACCATAACCCACTCACGTTCATCCAAACCAACAAGACCTCCAACCAGCGAATCCTCCGCTGGGCTCTCCTCACCCAGCCCTATAACCTGATTGCAGACTCCTTATCCGAGCTCCAGTGGAAATGCAGCAGCTACTCTCCAGACGCACCAGGTGATCACCTCCTTCGCCCGCGCTACGGAGGTCTTGGAGGGGTGTGTTACGAACCCTCCACCCAGCACTACGAAGCACGCCATCTATTGTCCTGATCTACCTACCCAGCACCACGAGCAACGCCATCTAGGGACGAGACACGAGTATGACTCGTCTTAGTTACCACCGAGGTTTCCCTTCTCCCTATCCTGGTTGTTGCGTCACCTCCAATTCGAGGAGAGAGCACTTGGCTCTGGGAAGTGACCACAGGATCATCTATCCTCTAAACCTACGTACGTGCAGTGACTACTACCGTCTTCTACAATACTCAGCCTTACTCGTCAGCCATCTCAGCTCCTCACTTAAGTACTAGTATCTCTTGTATTAATTTCCCCACGTCCACTTGCTTCGAGATTGTTTTATGTTTATTAATATGTATATACTGTTAATGTTTAGGTTAAGTTTGGTTAAGGGTAATTTATAAGCTGAATATTTTGTTAAGGATTTATGGTACTCTATTATATACAACGAAAACTCGCATCCTTTGTCTACCCTTTTATAGTCCGATTGTCTTTGTTTTTTATTGTTGTTACCTGTTGGGATCTGGTAGACGTATAACTATATTCTAAATCCCCAACTCGTAACAATAGCCATCTGTTACTGCCGTGTCTTTCCATATACCTGTTTATTTCATTGTAATAGGTCTGGATTAATTTAACTTCTTCTGGTAGTCTGTTGTTGGTAATGTTCTAAAGTGTGAAGTAGGAGTGTGTTTGGTTATAGATGTTTTATTGCTGAGTGCAGTCTGTCCATTTCTGAGTCTATATCTTCTGTTGTTTTCCTTGTAGGTTAATCGAGTGGTGATTACTTAAGTCGTCTTTGAAGCTGTCCCAGTCTGTTTTACTCATTTTCAGTCTTTTTTATTGGTATCTGTATGGGGCTTGTTGACAGTGTTAGTATAATTGGCAGATGGTCACTGCCTGTATTATATGGTAATTGAAAAAGGCTTTGTTGTTGGTAAAAATTTTGTCTGGTGTCGATTGTGTATTGTGATTTCTCCAGGTTGGAAAGTTAGGACCCAGATGATTGATTTCCCTAAATTTATTAATTGATTAAGGGCGTTTCCCACGACGTTATTATTTGTATTGTCAAAATCCTATGTCTGGCGTTAAAGTCTCCTAAGATGTACATCGGATGACTATTGTTAGCCAATTTTAATAGGTCTTCTATAGGTAAGTAGTAGCAATAATTACGTCTCCTTGAGTTGTATTTATTTTTATTGCTAGAAATTCATCCTGGAAGTCATCAATTAGTTTAAATTTTAAGTTTCTTTTAACCGCTATCGCTATCTCCGTCATTTTTCTCGCCCGATTTATTTCTTTGGTTTACATAATAGTTAAAGAGTTTTATGTTGTTGTTTTCTGTCTCACCGTGACTGTTTATTAGTATAATGTCAGGGTCAATTTCGCGATATATATTACTTAGGTTAATTCTCTCGGTCTTCCAGTTTCTTACGTTGTGTTGTATTATTCTTAAAGTTCTTACTGTTTGTCTATTGTCCATTATTTCTTATACTTGGATTGTGGCAGCAGTTGGAGTGGAGACCTATCATCCTGTTTCCCGCTTCTGACTCTTCTATACTCTGACGGGTCTACTATTTTAAAGTCTTTGGCCGTAATCTTTAGTTTGTCCGTAGTAATTAGTGACCAGACATAATCTTCACTTAGGATTTTTCTTGATATGTCCACTTGTATATCCCTCCTTCACAGTTTTTTACTATTGTCCCTCCTGTTGGTCTCGATGTTGGGATTCCATGTTTTGTTGTAGTGATAACTTTTAATCCAATTTCTTCAGCAGATTCAGGTTGTATATTGTGATCAGTTTCCATCTTATCTTCTCTCCTCCTACTCCTTTGTCTGTCCTTTTGTTATTTCTATCTTCTCTTTGTCACTTCTAGTCATTTGTCTGGGATCTCTATCAGTCGCTTGTGTTCCTTGTGTATCAGCTGTTGCTCCTTGCTCAAACCTTTGTTCGTCTTGATGTAGTCTTTCTCTCAGTTCGCTTGCATATGTTGTCTGAAATAGTTTTTCGGATTGTGGATTCTCTGGAAATATCATCTCTGGTAGGTTATTCAATTTAAACATTTTCCTTAATTCCTCATTGTATGATCCGGGTGCAATGATATTGTGCAAATGTGCATGGATCATACTAATCATTACCTTATCATGTATTGGCTCACTTAGGTTTAATACTGTGGATTCTGGTCTATGAGCCTCTTGGACCGCTCTCTTTGCTATTTCGACGTATGTCGTATCCTTCTTGTCTTGTTCCTTTTTCCTTGTTTCTTGTTCCTTGTACTTTATCATGTGTTTTTTATTGGGCATGCCATTGCTAACGTCCTATGTCCTATGTATGCATTCCCGTTTCTCTTACAGTTGAGACAGCCAACATGTGTATTCTTACATTCAGTGTAGGTATGGTCGTCGCCTGCACAATCTGAGCAGTACTTTTTTCTTTTTCCGGACAGTCTCTCGTTGTGTGTTCTTCATATTTGTAGCAGGAGAAGCAAGTTTGCAGACTGATGAATGTCTCCTTCTTTATTTGATGTGGTGTGACTGACATGTTGAATATTAGAAAGCCCTGTTGTAAAACTTTCTCAGCCATTGACACTTCTTCAAACATGAGTATAGTCCTTATCTTAATGACTTCTTCAATCTTCATCCACCTATTTTGGCGTTCCAGTTCTTCTTTCAGGTCTTCCTCCCGATCTCTTGATCGACTTGACGAACAAAAACTGATCTTTTTGCTTTTTGTTCTGGTGGCATGACAACAATAAGGCCTTCATTGTAAAATATATCTCTTGCTTCTTTTGAAAGGATTTTATCTGAATCAAAGTCATCTTTACAGATTACTTAAAAACCTTCATTGGTGCTGAATATTCTAGTTAGTGGGACTTGCAGTTTGTTGTAAGTGATTTCTGCCACTTTTCCCCTTCCAATAGAGTGTCCCTTATCTCTATGTTTTATTCTAATGTTAGTTGTCATCTTCAATACATCTAACTTACCCATAACACAGAGCCCTGCCTGGGAGCAGTGACCCCTGCCCCCCTCTGGACGGGCGTCGGGCTCTGCACCCAGGTTACCTGCAGACTATGTAATATCTAAAAAGTTGCCACTCACCGGTGACCCCTCGACAGGGTGCCCTGCATCATCACAGGTTCCCTTGCCGGATCGACTGTATCATGAAATCCTGCCTTGCCCAAAAGAACGGAGTGCAAGGAGGGGGATGAAAAGGAAAGAAGAGGACTGAGAGTAGAAACAGCCTACCTACCACGCCACGTTCGGTCAGCCAATCAGAGCACCGCAGTAAACGTGCATGTATCACGCCAGGGGCACCACTGATTGGGCCAATCCAGGACGAGATTTATCGTGGGTAGTAGTCAAAAATTTGGGTAGGCCAACATTTGTTTTTTCCAAAGTTGAATTTCCTGCAATCTGTGACAGTAATTACACTACTATGTTGAGTAAGCATAATCACCAGGATTGAGTGTCTTATCACAACAAAGTTGTGACTCAAACACATGCAGCAAAAGAATCAGGTCTTCGCAGCTCCGTGTCTATTTTACTTAGGCTAGCATACCTAAGAAGCAACCCCTTTGCCAATACAAGAAGGAAGAGGATTTCTTATAGTCTAATAAACAATCTTATCATGACCAAACACAGTATCTAACATAGTCTGGGCGCAGCCCCAAGTTAGCAACTAACCATTTGATTGCATTATCTCTGAGAATAGTTAGCAATTATCCATTTGATTGCATTATCCCAGGTTAAGGGGGGTTGTGTGTGGTTCCATATCACCAGATTTATTAAAAACCTCTACGTCAGGCTAAACAGTTTAGGCTAGATAGTGGTGGCTGCTTGGATTATTTCTTTGTCTCTTATTGACTTCGGGTGGCTAACCTCTATAAAATTGAGGACACCAATAGACCTTGTACTAAGGTTAGGTTAAACAGACACTTTTGCTGTAATGGAGGATTTCGCCATCGGGGAGCGTGACGAAACCTCCGGCGAAAGTAGTGGTTAGGTTAGGCGGCCCGGTAGTGGTTGGTTAGTTGCCTGTATTATTATTATTATTCTATAAAATTTAAGGTCCCCTGTTAGACTTTACCACGGTCAGGCTAAACAGTTTAGGCTGCTTGGATTATTTCTTTGTCTCTTATTGACTTCGGGTGGCTAACCTCTATAAAATTGAGGACACCAATAGACTTGTACTAAGGTTAGGTTAAACAGACACTTTGGTTGTACGGAGGATTTCTGCCATCAGAGAGCGTGACGAAACCTCCGGTGAAAGTAGTGGTTAGGTTAGGCGGTCTGGTATAGTGGTTGGGTTATTGCCTGTATTATTATTATTATATAAAATTTGCTGTCTCGTTAGACTTACCACGGTCAGGCTAAAGAAAGTGGTGGCTGCTTGGATTATTTCTTTGTCTCTTATTGACTTCGGGTGGCTAACCTCTATAAAATTGGAGACACCAACAGACTTTTGTACTAAGGTTAGGTTAAACAGACACTTTTGCTGTAATGGAGGATTTCGCCATCGGGGAGCGTGACGAAACCTCCGGCGAAAGTAGTGGTTAGGTTAGGCGGCCCGGTAGTGGTTAGGTAGTTGCCTGTATTATTATTATTATATAAAATTTAAGGTCCCCCGTTAGACTTTACCACGGTCAGGCTAAACAGTTTAGGCTGCTTGGATTATTTCTTTGTCTCTTATTGACTTCGGGTGGCTAACCTCTATAAAATTGAGGACACCACTAGACCTTGTACTAAGGTTAGGTTAAACAGACACTTTTGCTGTAATGGAGGATTTCATTATCGGGGAGTTACTAAACCTCCACAGAAAGTAGTGGTTAGAAGAAGTGCCCGGTAGTGGTTGGTTAGTTGCCTGTATTATTATTATTCTATAAAATTTAAGGTCCCCTGTTAGACTTTACCACGGTCAGGCTAAACAGTTTAGGCTGCTTTGGATTATTTTTGTTCTTATTAACTTCTGCATAACCTCTATAAAATTGAGGACACCAATAGACTTTGTACTAAGGTTAGGTTAAACAGACACTTTTGCTGTAATGGAGGATTTCGCCATCGGGGAGCGTGACGAAACCTCCGGCGAAAGTAGTGGTTAGGTTAGGCGGCCCGGTAGTGGTTGGTTAGTTGCCTGTATTATTATTATTCTATAAAATTTAAGGTCCCCTGTTAGAATTTACCACGGTCAGGCTAGATAGTGGTGGCTGCTTGGATTATTTCTTTGTCTCTTATTGACTTCGGGTGGCTAACCTCTATAAAATTGAGGACACCAATAGACTTTGTACTAAGGTTAGGTTAAACAGACACTTTTGCTGTAATGGAGGATTTCGCCATCGGGGAGCGTGACGAAACCTCCGGCGAAAGTAGTGGTGGTGGCTGCCTGTATATCTCTATAAAATTTAGGCCGCCAATAGACTTTACACCAAGGTTGGCTGCTTGGATTATTTCTTTCTGTCTCTTATTGACTTAGCTTCTATAAAATTGTGGACACCAATAGACTCTGTACTAAGGTTAGGTTAAACAGACACTGTAACGGAGGATTTCGCCATCGGGGGGCGTGACGAAACCTCCAGCGGTTAGGTTAGGTAGTAGTGGCTGTCTGGATTATTTCTTTGTCTTACTCAGGCTGGCAAGCCTCGCTAAAACTTTAGGACACCAATACACTCTTCTACTACCAAGGAGAGGTTGTTGGATTATTTGTTTGTCTATAAACCTTCAGGACACCAACACACTCTCTACTACCACCAAGGAGAAGGTTGTTGGATTATTTGTTTGTTCTCTTACTTAGGCTGGCAAGCCTCTATAAAACTTCAGGACACCAATACACTTTAACCCAGGTTAGGTTAAACAGACACTTGCGCAATGGAGCAGGCCGCTACACTGCTGCCGCTGCTGTAATGGAGGATTTCGCCATCGGGGGCGTGACGAAACCTCCGGCCTGGTAGGGAGAAGTCTTAATGGATCGCAGTGAGGATGCTGCTCTGCCATCTACAACACCCTGACCGGTAGTCGTCGTCTACGAACGATTCGGTACGGCACATCAGCATTCGGGTGATCCGTTTTGGAGAGCCGGCACTGATGACACGACTCCCCGAGTTCCCCTTGCATGGGTCCATTCTCCGGCGGTGCAGCAAGCTGCCCGCCAGAGTCTCGTAATATCTTTGACCGTCCCAATGCGAGCCGTGCGCGGTATCGTTGCTTCTAGCCGGATGCTGCCTTAGAGGCTTTCAGGCATAATCCCACGGACGTAGCCTCGCTCCACTGGCCGATCGACCAAGAACGGAACCATATGTCCGACCTGCCGCCTCTACTGAGCAGGACTACTATCGCAACGACCTCATTTTAACAGTAGGGTAAAACTAACCTGTCTCACGACGGTCTAAACCCAGCTCACGTTCCTGTTAGTGGGTGAACAATCCAACGCTTGGTGAATTCTGCTTCACAATGATAGGAAGAGCCGACATCGAAGGATCAAAAGCGACGTCGCTATGAACGCGCCGCCACAAGCCAGTTATCCCTGTGGTAACTTTTCTGACACCTCTTGCTTAAAACTCCTAAAGTCAAAAGGATCGATAGGCCTTGCTTTGCAGTCCGTATTCGTACTGAAAATCAGGATCAAGCCAGCATTTGCCCTTTGCTCTACGCGAGGTTTCTGTCCACGCTGAGCTGGCCTTAGGACACCTGCGTTATCATTTGACAGATGTACCGCCCCAGTCAAACTCCCCACCTGATAATGTCCTCGGAGCGGATCGGGCGCGCGAAGGCCGCCTTCAGAGCGGGCCGCGCTGTTAGCGTACCGGCCGGAACGCACGTCCACTCGTCGGCCCTTCCGCCGCTTAGGAAAGAGGAGACGCTCCCGCGAGACTCCCATCGTCTCACCGAGTAAGTAAAGAAACGATCAGAGTAGTGGTAGCCACTGGTCGCCACACGGAGGCGGAACGACCCCCACTTATGCTACACCTCTGATGTCTCTACAAAATCAGACTAGAGTCAAGCTCAGGGTCTTCTTTTCCGCTGTTTAGTGCAGGCCCGTTCCCTGCCTGTGGGTTCGCTGATAGTAGATAGGGACAGTTGGAATCTCGTTAATCCATTCATGCGCGTCACTAATTAGATGACGAGGCATTTGGCTATTTGTCGCTCTAAGTGTAATTATGAGTAATACTAGGCCCTTGCTCCCGGCGCATCACGTGGTGGCGCTCTAAGGTTTTACTTGTTTTAATTTAAAATATATATGTGATGATGAAATTGTGTGTTAATATTCATCAGTGACGGGCATGATGGATTAAACGTTGAGCAGACTCCCAGGTTGTTCAAATCCTGTCTATCATAGAACTCCACAGACAGACACCCCTGTCCCCGCCAGGCTGACGGAAAATCGGAGATTTTCCTGCTGACGTTCCAACGGGCCTGCTCTTTTCTCGTTGGCCTTATTTGAGGTCTGAAATTGCATAGTTGTTAGCAATTTCATCTTTATTGGTGGTAAGGTGTAGTCTGTTGGGTGTGTTCACGCTAAGTTGTCGTTGCGTTATGTGTAGATGTAGTGTATACATAAGTAAGAAAATAATTGAAATGAAACATGAATGAGATGGAATGGATGATGATAGTACACAAAGACAAGATTAAAAGAATGTTGGAGTCTAGCTCCCCGTACACGAAGTTTTCTTTAAGCGAGCGCCCCCAAGTGGGGCGTCGGAAGCAAGGTTCCGTCACAGTGAACGCAGTATCTCAGTGGACAGAGCTCTTGGACAAGGAAATGGTGGTACCGCCTTGCTTACGGTGTGACACACGCCCCCAGTGCTCAATGTGGGCGCGTCTGTTAGCTAGCCTGACGCCGACACCCTGAGGGTTCGTAAGATCTTTATTGAGCCCTCTATGGCCATGGTGGTGAGTATAGCAATGCCTGGGCCTCTGATACCCATCTTTCCGAGCAGTTTGGTGGTGGCAGTGCGAATACCACCACGTGCACCGACGGCAGTTCCGAGGAAGGTGATGTCCCCGACTGGGGTCGCCAACTCCCTGCTGACGATATACTCCCTCACTTCTGCCTCATACGCTTGGTATTTGTCGATCTTGAACTGCTCAGCTCTGTGGAGGGCATGTTCGTCGCTCTCGTAGGGTATGCACAGGTCCAGCACTGTGTATCGGCCATTTTTCTGTAGTAGTAGGTCCGGCTTCACGAATGTATGATTTGTTGGTATTCTGGGCTCGGTCTTGACGTCATATCCCTCTCTCTCGAGCCATTGGCCGAGTTTTTTGAGTATCACATCGTGTCTCTTGACTCTGTGGTTCTGAGCTGCCCGACATGACTGCAACAAGTGCATCAGGTCTTCCTGCCCTTCTCCACAGCGTCGACACGTTAGTCTTGTGAGCTCTTCACTTGGCATGCGGCCAATGGCTCTCGAGACTCATGCAGATAATTGTGACGAGGCCAAGCAAGTCAATTGGCTTTCCTCCTGGTCGAATCTTTCAGGACCCATTTGAGCCTGTTTACCATAAAAGATTCTGTTAGCCAGCTAACCTCAGGCGTGTGGGCATCTGTATATACCGGTCACCGGCGCCATTATATCCTTCAACCGGCTGCAATGAACCTAACGGTCGGATCACTAGAGGTCTGTAGGCGGTGAAGCAATCCCATCTTCATGTGGGTAACGCTCTCAACGAGGCTTGGCACTCCCATTCCCCCATCCTTCAGGGGTAGGCCATTTAGGGCTGTATGAAGAGTGTGAGGAAGGTGAAACCACTGCCTGACACGTAGATTGATCTTTTTGTCCAGGCATCTGAGCAGGTTGAGGGAGCTCGAGCCTTTCACATATTTGTACTGGAGCTTGGGGATGACATGTTGCTTCAGTATTTTCAGTTTCTGTAGGGGCTTGAGAAGACATTTACCAATCCTGTCCATGATGGTTACCAACGCCGCTTTTTCTGAATTGACCTGTCGCCCTGGTTTCTCTAGTCCCGAGGGACCCACTCTTAGTCCGAGGTATTTGACATACTCATCGGGCTGGATGCTCGGAATGGGTATTGCTTCGCCCGTATCTGGGTGTCGTAGGTGGAAGGACGATTCCGTCACTACACGGAGTCTTACCCCATTCCGGCTCCCTGCTGCTCTCTCGAGACTAATCGTGGCGCACTTAGCTGGTTGTGCGGCCAGACCTCTTGCTTGAAGGAAGTCATCTAACATGGCAAGGTTTCTCCTCATACCCAGATTGGACTCAGAGACTACTACCAGGTCATCAGCAAATCCGGTTACTGCAACGTTGGTGTGTTCATCGAAGCGGTAGCCAGTCGCTTGGCCTAGTGATGCCAGGTATTCGTCCACCACTGAACAAAAGAGGAAGGGCGAGAGTGGACAACCCTGTTTAACTCCTCTAGTGATGGAGATAGTCTCTGATTCTTCCCCGTTGACACAGATCTGGGTCTCCAAGTTGTCGTATAAGTCCTGCACAACGCCTAGAATATGCTGTGGTGTATCTAGCCTGCAGAGAGCTCTATTGAGAGAAGAGTGCGAGATGGTGTCGAAGGCCTTTGCAACGTCTATGAAAGCAATATAGACGTTCCTCTTCTCTCTACGGGCGTGTCTGATGATCCCTTCTACGAGTGCGAGGTTTTCCCCGCACCCGTCGACTTCCCGAAAAGCCTTTTGGCTAATGCTGGTGTCCGCATTCTTGCTCAACCTGTATGCCAGGATCTTGCAATAAACCCTAAGGAAGTGTGACCCGATGGTGATGGGTCGCCAGTTGGATGGATTTCCTAAGGGCGACTTCTTGGGGAGCATAGTTGTTCTGCTCACTTTGGTCCATGGGGGAACCCTTGCCAGGTATAGCCACACATTAAAGACCCTGCCCAGAACTCCTGATCCCAGTCTTTGTAGGGCTTTGGAGTCTAACTCTGGGTTTTCAGGGCCTGCTGCCGTCTCAGGTCCTCGTAGTGCTGCCAGAATGTCATTCTTGGAGATTGGCAGGAGAGTGTTTAGCATGTTGTCGTTGCTTTTCCTGGTGTATGGCAAGTTGTCAGGGGGTGATGGTGCAGAGAACCTAGGTCTATATTCGTTGTCAAATTCAGCGACCGTAGGTGTCTCCCCCTCGAATTCAACAGCGTCGATGATCTTCTTAGCAAGCTCTTTGGGGTTTCGTTGGTAGGCCCTTTGTGTACGTGCATACTCCCTCTTCTTCCGCACTTTCCTTGGGAGATGTTGTTCCCTAGGTTGATTGTTGGTGGTGGTACTCCTCCGAGGTTGTCTCCTTCCGGTGAAGAGCCTCGGTCTGTGCTGCCTTAGCGCTGTCTCCAAACCGTCCAGTATTGCACCACAGTCCCCCTCCGTTAGGTCTTCGGGAGCGGGGATGTTGAGCAACACCTGGTTAAGGTCAGAGATTAGCGTGTTAGCCTCCTCCTCCTCCTCACTGAGCGTCCTGAGATACTCCCATAACCTCCTCCTAGCCTCGAGCTCACGGTCCAGTTCTTCTTCTTCAGATTCGCTGGAGGAGTCGTCTGGATCTGATGGGTTGGGGTCGTTCCCTCCTTGGGGGAGGTTTTGGGGGTTCGGGGCGTCGTCGTCACCTAGGTCAGGGTGCGGATGTAGCCTCTGTTGGTTGATGTTCGCAAGGCTTTCTTGTACAGCTGTTTTGTACTTCGGGGTTTTCCTCATTGCTTTGAGCCGTTCTAGGCCAATTGAACCTCCAGGAA